>NW_028270141.1:163488153-163606260 GCF_037043375.1 Chiloscyllium plagiosum | reverse complement strand
AGGGAGGGAGAGAGAGGGAGGGAGAGAGATGGAGAGAGAGAGATAGAGGGAGAGAGAGGGAGGGAGAGAGAGGGAGGGAGAGAGGGAGAGAGAGGGAGGGAGAGAGAGGGGAGGGGGAGAGAGAGGGAGAGAGACGGAGAGAGAGAGGAGGAGGAGAGAGAGAGAGAGGGAGAGAGAGAGAGAGGGAGAGAGAGGGAGGGAGAGAGAGGGGAGGGAGAGAGAGAGAGGGAGAGGGAGGGAGAGAGAGGGAGGGGAGAGAGAGGGAGGGAGAGAGAGGGAGGGAGAGAGGGAGAGAGAGGGAGGAGAGAGAGGGAGGGGAGAGAGAGGGAGAGGACGGAGAGAGAGAGAGGGAGAGAGAGAGAGGGAGAGAGAGAGAGAGGGAGAGAGAGAGAGGGAGAGAGAGAGAGGAGAGAGAGGGAGAGAGAGAGAGAGGGAGAGAGAGAGAGGGAGAGAGAGAGAGAGGGAGAGAGAGAGAGGAGGGAGAGAGATAGAGGGAGAGAGAGATGAGGGAGAGGAGAGATAGAGGGAGAGAGATGAGAGAGAGAGAGAGATGAGGAGAGAGAGATGGAGAGGAGAGAGATGGAGAGAGAGAGATGGAGAGAGAGAGATAGAGGGAGAGAGAGAGAGGGAGGGAGAGAGATAGAGGGAGAGAGAGGGAGGGAGAGAGAGAGAGGGGGAGAGAGATAGAGAGGGAGAGAGAGAGAGGGAGAGAGAGGAGGGAGAGAGAGAGGGAGGGAGAGAGGATGGGAGAGAGAGAGGAGAGAGAGATGGAGAGGAGAGAGGAGGGAGAGAAGAGGAGGGAGAGAGAGGAGAGAGAGAGTAGGGAGGGAGAGAGGGAGAGAGAGGGAGAGGGAGAGAGGGAGAGAGAGAGGAGGAGAAGGAGAGAGGAGAGGAGACGAGAGGAGGGAGAGGGAGAGAGAGTAGAGGAGGAGAGATAGAGGAGAATAGAGGGAGAGAGATAGAGGGAGAGAGATAGAGGGAGAGAGATAGAGGGAGAGAGATAGAGGGAGAGAGATGGAGAGAGAGAGATGGAGAGAGAGAGATGGAGAGAGAGAGATAGAGGGAGAGAGAGAGAGGGAGGGAGAGAGGGAGAGAGAGAGATAGAGGGAGAGAGAGATAAAGATGAGGGAAAAGCAGAAGGTGAAACTGAAAGAGGCAAAAGGTTACAGGGAGAGTGCAAGACAGGAAAAGTGAGCAGTAATGAAGAAAATAAGGCCAGGAAATGAGCAGATGGAGACAGAGCACGTGTGTGTGTGGGGGTGTGTGTGTGGGTGTGTGTGTGGGGGGGGTGTGTGTGTGGGTGTGTGTGTGCGGGGGGTGTTTGTGTGGGTGTGTGGGTGTGTGTGGGGGGGGATGTGTGTGTGAGAGAGAGAGAGAGAGAGAGGGGGGGAGAGAGAGGGAGAATTCCATCTGCCAGTTCTCAGCCCATTGGCCCATCTGATCAAGGTCCTGTTGTAATCTGAGGTAACCCTCTTCGCTGTCCACTACACCGACAATTTTGGTGTCACCTGCAAACTTACTAACCATAGCTCCTCTGTTCACATCCAAAATGATGAAAAGCAGAGGGCCCAGCACCGATCCTTGTGATACTCCACTGGTCACAGGTCTCCAGTCTGAAAATCAACCCTCCACCACCACCCTCTGTCTTCAACCTCCTATTCTGCGTGATCTAACCTTGCTAACCAGTCTCCCATGGGGAACCTTGTCGAATGCCTTACTGAAGTCCACATAGATCACATCTACCACTCTGCCCTCATCAATCTTCTTTGTTACTTCTTCAAAAAACTCAATCAAGTTTGTGAGACATGATTTCCCACGCACAAAGCCATGTTGACTATCCCGAATCAGTTCTTGCCTTTCCAAATACATGTACATCCTGTCCCTCAGGATTCCCTCCAACAACTTGCCCACCACCGATGTCAGGCTCACCGGTCTATAGTTCCCTGGCTTGTCTTTACTGCCCATCTTAAACAGTGGCACCACATTAGCCAATCTCCAGTCTTCTAGCACCTCACCTGTGACTATCGATGATACAAATATCTCAGCAAGAGGCCCTGCAATCACTTCCCTAGCTTCCCACAGAGTTCTCAGGTCCTGGGGATTTATCCACTTTGAGGATCCAGCACTTCCTCCTCTGTAATATGGACATTTTCCAAGGCGTCACCATCTATTTCCCCACATTCTATATCTTCTACGTCCTTCTCCACAGTAAACACTGATGCAAAATGCTTGTTTAGTTATCTCCCCCATCTCCTGCAGAATTCCCAGTCTCAGATTTGCTGTTGTTGCCAGTTTCTTTTAATAGCATCATATCCATCATGTGGAATGAATACTTTCTCCTCCTGCTCCTGGCCAGCCCGACTCTATCATATTTCTGCTCTCTCTCTCTCTCTCTCTCTCTCTCCCTGTCTCTATCTCGCTGAAACACATGGCCATACCACTGTGACTTCTCAGGTCTCTTCATAATCATCATCAACCAAGCCTTTTCCTTCAGCCTCCTGACAGTTCACCCTCTCACCCAGTTTCGAGATATCTGCACATTCGGAGATGTTTATGTAACTCCCTCATCTCAGTTATTCATATATACCGTGGATGACTGGGGCCCTGGAGCTGGTCCCTGCAATACACTGTTAGTCACTGCCTGCTATTCAGTAAAAATTTGAAAAAAATGTCTTTCTCAGGGGGAGGGCGTTACTGGTTTGGCCAGCATTCATTGTCCACCCATCCCCTAATTGCCCAGAGGGCACTTTAACAGCATTGCTGTGGGTCTGGAGTCACGTATAGGCCGGGCCTGGTAAAGATGGCAGCTTCCTTCCCTAAGAACAGTATTCCTGTTATGTGTTTCCTGCCTGCCAGCCAGTTTTCTATCCATCTCAGTTCTCTCACCCCCAGTGCCGTGTACTTTAGTGTCACACACTAGGCTGTTAATTGGGACTTTGTTGTGAGATTTCTGACAGTCCAAGTTACCCACATCCACTGGCTTCCCCCCCGATCAACTTCTTTCGGTTTCATCCTCAAAGGAATTCCTGTTGGTTTGTCAAGGGTGATTTCAATTTCGTAAATCCACCGTGTCTCTCTCTGTCCAGTCCTGTCACTTTCTCAAAGCGCTTGGCTGTTCAATTCTTTTACTCTGGACTCCAACATTTTGCCCACCACCAATATCAGGATGACTGGTTTTCTCTCTCCCCTCTGTTTTAAATAGTGGGGTTACATTAACTATCATCCAATCCATAGGAATTCTTCCACAGACTATAGAATCTTAGAAGATAAACACCTACGCATCCACTATTTCTCCGGTCAGTTCCCGAAGTACTCTGGGATGTAGGACATCAGGGCCTGGGGGTTTGTTAACCTTCAGTTCCATGAATTTCCCAACACCACTTCCCTTCTGGTTCTCCATCATTCCAATGTCTTGTCACTCTGAAACCATGTCTCCCTCACCCCAAGGACACCATACCTGGTCAGCTCTCACCCCGTGGCTCATTCATCCACTTTCTCGCTGATTAAGCCATGGGCCTTGGGCCTGGCTTGCGAACATCTTTGGACTCGGTTGTATTACTTCGAACGGGGGCCCGATTTGATTGCAGCCTTTGAATTCTCCCTCTCCCACTCCTCACATTTCCTGCTCTGACACTCCAGGTTCCCGTTCCCCTGCCACTTTAGTCGAACCCACCTTCCCTGTCTCCCCCCATGGAACCATCCCAGTTGGAGCCAGCCCCCCAGCTCCCCCCCACCGACCCCCCGAGAACTGGTCCCAGGAATCCGATACCTGACCCCTGACCCCAGCCGTGTGTTCAGCTAAAATGTCTGGTTATTTCTGACCTGACCAGCACGTGGCACTGGTGGTCATTCTCAGATCACTGCCGGAGAGATCTAAGCTTTAAGTTATTTCCTAACTCCCGATATTGTGTTAGGAAATCACAATACTTTTCGAAACAAAGTCTTTTGCGTTCTGGTTTCTGCGCCCTTATCCAGTCTCTATATCCTTTGAATAACCAGCTGAGTGTGAATTGCTGCGTGAATGTGGTCTAGCTGAGGTTCAACGCAGATTTGTAATAATTGTTCATTCGGCTTCGGCCGGCAGGGACGCGGCCACCACTTGCTGAGGGTTGAGAGTGGCCTGGAGAACCGGCCGTGCTCCGGAAGCTCCAGCTCAGAGCAACGTGTGATTTCTCACCAGTGAATGTCAGCCGTCGGCTGTTGGCTTCGTTCCGGTTGTAATTTGGCCTCATGTGTGGGTTTGGGAGCCAACTGGTCCAATTCCGACTCCCAGGGGAAAACTGGGAATGGTTCATTTCATAAGGGACAGCAAGCTCGGAGAAAATAAACACAGCCCTGTTCCTGATCCCTCTCACACTCTGTTTGTTCACAAATACAAAAACAAACTGGGTTTCTCAATGCTACAACACTGGCTTGCCATTGACATTACAGACTCTCTCTCTCTCTCTCTCTGAATAAACTCTCTCTCAGTCCCATTCTCCCCGGACCCTCTCTCTCAGTCCCAATCCCCCGGACCCTCTCTCTCTGAATAGACTCTCTCTCAGTCCCAATCCCCCGGACTCTCCCTCTCTGAATGAGCTCTCCCTCAGTCCCAATCCCCTGGACCCTCTCTCTCTGAATAAACTCTCTCTCAGTCCCATTCCCCCGGACCCTCTCTCTCTGAATAAACTCTCTCTCAGTCCCAATCCCCCGGACCCTCTCTCTCTGAATAAACTCTCTCTCAGTCCCATTCCCCCGGACCCTCTCTCTCTGAATAAACTCTCTCTCAGTCCCATTCCCCCGGACCCTCTCCCTCAGTCCCAATCCCCCGGACCCTCTCTCTCTGAATGAGATCTCCCTCAGTCCCAATCCCCCGGACCCTCTCTCTCAGTCCCAATCCCCCGGACCCTCTCTCTCAGTCCCATTCCCCCGGACCCTCTCTCTCTGAATGAGATCTCCCTCAGTCCCAATCCCCCGGACCCTCTCCCTCAGTCCCAATCCCCTGGACCCTCTCTCTCTGAATGAGCTCTCCCTCAGTCCCATTCCCCCGGACCCTCTCCCTCAGTCCCAATCCCCCGGGCCCTCTCTCTCTGAATGAGATCTCCCTCAGTCCCAATCCCCCGGACCCTCTCTCTCAGTCGCATTCCCCCGGACCCTCTCTCTCTGAATGAGCTCTCCCTCAGTCCCAATCCCCCGGACCCTCCCTCTCTGAATGAGCTCTCCCTCAGTCCCATTCCCCCGGACCCTCTCTCTCTGAATGAGATCTCCCTCAGTCCCAATCCCCCGGACCCTCTCTCTCAGTCCCATTCCCCCGGACCCTCTCTCTCTGAATGAGCTCTCCCTCAGTCCCAATCCCCCGGACCCTCTCTCTCTGAATGAGCTCTCCCTCAATCCCAATCCCCTGGACCCTCTCTCTCTGAATAGACTCTCTCTCAGTCCCAATCCCCCGGACCCTCTCTCTCAGTCCCATTCCCCCCGGACCCTCTGTCTCTGAATGAGCTCTCTCTCTCAGTCCCATTCCCCCAGACCCTCTCTCTCAGTCCCATTCCCCCGGACCCTCTCTCTCTGAATGAGCTCTCCCTCAGCCCCATTCCCCCGGACCCTCTCTCTCAGTCCCATTCCCCCCGGACCCTCTCTCTCTGAATGAGCTCTCTCTCTCAGTACCATTCCCCCGGACCCTCTCTCTCTGAATGAGCTCTCTCTCTCAGTACCATTCCCCCGGACCCTCTCTCTCTGAATGAGCTCTCCCTCAGTCCCATTCCCCCGGACCCTCTCTCTCTGAATGAGCTCTCCCTCAGTCCCATTCCCCCGGACCCTCTCTCTCTGAATGAGCTCTCCCTCAGTCCCATTCCCCCGGACCCTCTCCCTCAGTCCCATTCCCCCGGACCCTCTCTCTCAGTCCCATTCCGCCGGACCCTCTCCCTCAGTCCCATTCCCCCGGACCCTCTCCCTCAGTCCCATTCCCCCGGACCCTCTCTCTCAGTCCCATTCCCCCGGACCCTCTCTCTCAGTCCCATTCTCCCCGGACCCTCTCTCTCAGTCCCATTCCCCCGGACCCTCTCTCTCTGAATGAGCTCTCCCTCAGTCCCATTCCCCCGGACCCTCTCCCTCAGTCCCATTCCCCCGGACCCTCTCTCTCTGAATGAGCTCTACCTCAGTCCCATTCTCCCGGACCCTCTCTCTCAGTCCCATTCCCCCAGACCCTCTCTCTCTGAATGAGCTCCCTCTCAGTCCCATTCCCCCGGACCCTCTCTCTCTGAATGAGCTCTCCCTCAGTCTCATTCCCCCGGACCCTCTCCCTCAGTCCCATTCCCCTGGACCCTCTCTCTCTGAATGAGCTCCCTCTCAGTCCCATTCCCCCGGACCCTCTCTCTCTGAATGAGCTCTCTCTCAGTCCCAAGGAAGTGGCATTGGTTAGATTCACTTTTACAGACAGGCCTGCGTTTCACCAGTCTCTGACCGAAGGGATTGTGGGGAGATCGACCAGATGTTGTAGGGGCAGCTGTGGTAACACTCTCTCCTTGTGGTCTCAACAGGAAGTGAAATCGATGACCCTGTCTCACTCCCCCCAAGGAGACAGCCCTCGCTCACCCCCGGTTTTGGGGTGAGCCCAGGGATGTGGAGAGTGATGCTGGTTGACAGAGCAGACACTTACCCACATGCAGACAGCTGTCAGACTGCGGCCCATCCAGTCAAACACATTGAACAGCAAGAAGCAGCAGATTGGGATGAAGTAAGTTCCTGTGGAGACAAACGTGCACGTTAGCATCGATCCTGAAACATCCCCCTGCTTCCGAAGAAAACCCCAGCCCCCTGGGTCCAGGGGAAGGGGACTGAGAGAGAGAGCTCATTCAGAGAGAGAGAGAGAAAGAGAGAGGGTCCAGGGTAACAACGCAACACACAGCAATATGAGAGACTGGCACTACCACACTCTGAAGGCCTCGGATGCAGAGGAATTTAAGTGTGTACAAGAACATGTTTTTATTCCGTCTGTGGCTGCACCGACCAGAGAAGGTACAAAACCTGACCTTCTCTGGGGACGTAAGGCAGAGCAAGTGAGTGAGGTGTCAATCAGGGAGCACTTTGGGGCCAGTGACTATAATTCTAATAGTTTCAAAATACAACATAGAACTATACAGCACTGGAAGAGGCCCTTCAGCCCACGATGTTGTGCACACCATAATGCCAAATTAAATTACTTCTTCCTGCTAACCCTTGATCCATATCCCTCCATTCCTTGCATACTGGAGTGCTTATTTAAAAGCCCCTTAAACGCCCTCATTGTACCTGCCTCCATCAGCACCCCCCTGCAGTGTGTAACACACTCCCACCACTCTCTGTGTCAAAAAACCTCCCCCTCAGGTCTCCTTTCAACTTACATTCTCTCGCCTTAAATGCACACCCTACGGGTGGGACAGTGGTTAGCACTGCTGCCTCACAGCGCTAGAGACCCGGGTTCAATTCCCGCCTCAGGCGACTGACTGTGTGGAGTTTGCACGTTCTCCCCTTGTCTGCGTGGGTTTCCTCCGGGTGCTCCGGTTTCCTCCCACAGTCCAAAGATGTGCAGGTCAGGTGAATTGGCCATGCTAAATTGCCCATAGTGTTAGGTAAGCGGGTCGGTGTGCACTTGTAGGGCCGAAGGGCCTGTTTCCACACTGTAAGTAATCTAATCTAATCTAATCTACTAGAATCAGGCAAATCAACTCTGGGGAGACGTTATGGAAAAGGAGAGGCCTGACCTAAAAGTTACAGATCGAAATTGAGATACACGGAATGCTGGATGACGAGGGAAATTGAGGATCTGCTCGAGGGAAACGGAGGAGCCATAAGGCAGGGGGACACAACTGGAATGGAGGGAATCACTCGAGGGGTATAACGGCCGTCCCTCCGACACCCACACGACCTTCCCTTCGACACCCACACGGCCGTCCCTTCGACACCCACACGGCCGTCCCTTCGACACCCACACGGCCGTCCCTTCGACACCCACACGGCCGTCCCTTTGACACCGACACGGCCGTCCCTTCGACACCCACACGGCCGTCCCTTCGACACCCACACGGCCGTCCCTTCGACACCCACACGGCCGTCCCTTCAACACCCACACGGCCGTCCCTTCAACACCCACACGGCCGTCCCTTCAACACCCACACGGCCGTCCCTTCAACACCGACACTGCCGTCCCTCCAACACCGACACGGCCGTCCCTTCAACACCGACACTGCCGTCCCTCCAACACCGACACGGCCGTCCCTTCAACACCGACACTGCCGTCCCTCCAACACCCACACGGCTGTCCCTTCAACACCGACACAGCCGTCCCTTCAACACCCACACGGCCGTCCCTTCAATACCAACACGGCTGTCCCTTCCACACCAACACAACTGCCTCTTGAATGTGAATCAGGCTGTCCCTATGTACAACTGCAGGAAATCGGTGAGGTGCTAAATGAGTATTTTGGAGAATAGAACTGTCCAACACCTGAATGGGCCCTTCAGCCCATGATCTTGTGCTGAAAACCAGCCAAATGGAACTAATCCCTTCTGTCCAGCCATTGGGCCATATCCCTCCATTCCTTGCACATAATACCATCAGACCTCGATGTGAAGGGCAGTGCTTGTCCTATCTTCCTGGTGGTGGAAACTGAATAAAGATTTCTGCACCTTGTGTCTCTCACTGTGTCTCACACCTACACACACACACACCATGGGTGTTGGGGAAAACATAAGCACTACCGCGGTTAGGTGGTAGTGTGGGGGTTAATAGAAATAAAAAAAAGAAACAGGAGTGTCTCCCCCCAAAACAAAAATACCATCAGACCATCAGGGATAGGAGCAGAAATTAGGCCATTCAGCCCATCGAGTCTGCTCTGTATTCAATCGTGGCTGATCAGTTGCTCAACCCCATTCTGTCACTTTCTCCCTGTAACCCTTGATCCCCTTGATACTCAAGAACCCATCTATCTCCGTCTGAAACACACTCACTGGCCTGGCCCCTACAGCCTTCTGTGGCAGTGAATCCCACAGATTCCCCACCCTCTGGCTGAACAAGTCTCTCCTTATCTCCGTTCGAAAAGGGTCTTTCCTTTACTCTGAGGCTGTGCCCTCAGGTCCTAGTTTCTCCTACCAATGGAAACATCATCCCAACACCCGCTCTGTCCAGGCCAGTCCGTATTCCATATGTTTCAATTAGATTCCCCCTCATCCTTCTAAACTCCATTGAGTATAGACCCAGAGTCCTCAAACCTCCCTCATAGACTAAGCTTTCCATTCCTGGGACCATTCTCGTGAACCTCCTCTGAACACACTCCAGGGCCAGTCCATCCTCCCTGAGATATGGGGCCCAAAACTGCACACAATATTCCAAATGTGGTCTGACCAGAGCCTTACAGAGCCTCAGAAGTACATCCCTGCTTTTATATTCAAGTCCTCTCAAAATAAATGCCAACACTGCATTTGCCTTCCTAACTACTGACTCAATCTGCAAGGTTACCGTGAGAGAATCCTGGACTAGAACTCCCAAGTCTCTTTGCACTTCAGCCTTCTGAATTTTCTCTGCTTTAGAAAATAGTCCCTCCTTCTATTCTTCCTACCAAAATGCATGACCTCACACTTTCCCACGTTGTACTCCATCTGCCACTTCTTTTCCCACTCTCCTAACGTGTTCAAATCCTTCTGCAGCCTCCCCACCTCCTCAATGCTACCTGTCCCTCTACCTGTCTTTCAATCATCTAGCTAACATAGCCAGAATGCCCTCAGTTCCTTCATCTAGATCATTAATGTATAAAGCGAAAAGTTGTGGTCCCAACACTGAGCCTTGCCGAACGCCACTTGGCACCGGCTGCCATTTTCAGAAGGCCCCTTTTATCCCCACTCACTGCTTTCTGACAGCCAGCCCAGCTTCTCTCCATGCTAGCACCTTGTCTCTGACACCATCAGTGATTATCTTACTCAGTAGTTTCCTGTGCAGTACTTCGTCCAAGACCTTCTCGAACTCCAGGTAGATCACATCCAGTGGCTCTCCTTGGTCTAACCTGCTCGCTAGTTTCTCAAAGAATTCTAACAGGTTTGTCAGGCATGACCTCCCCATGCTGAAACCATGCTGACTCTGACCTGTTTTATCATACACTTCCATGCTTTCAGAAATCTCATCCTTCAGAATGGATTCCCGGATTTTACCCACATGGACGGGTTGGACCGAAGGGTCTGTTTCCATGCTGTATGTCTCTATGACTCTATGACTGAGGTGAGGCTAATCGGTCTGGAACTTTCCGTTCTTGTCTTACTCCCCTTTTAAACAGGGGATGTCACGTTAGTGATTTTCCAGTCCTCTGGGACCCTCCCTGATCCTTGTAATTCCTGACAGATCACCACTAACACCCCCACTATCTCTTCGGCTATCTCCCTGAGAACTCCATCTGCTCCTTACTGTATTTATTTTCACCACCCTCTGGCAGTGTGTTCAAGGCATCTACCCACCCTCTGTGTAAAAACCTTGCCCCTCACACCTCCTTTCAACTTTTCCCCCCTCTCACCTTAAATGCATGTCTTCCAGTTTTCGACATTTCAACTCTGGGGCAAAGATTCGGACCGATCTATGCACCTCATAATTTTATAGACTTCTGTCAAGTCCATCACTCCACAGGAAACAACCCGAGTTTTTCCAGCCTCTCCTTATCGGTCACACCCTCTCATCCAGGCTGCATCCTGGGAAACCTCTTTTGTACCTTCTCTATGTTGTGGTCTCACCAAAGTCTTACAAAAACCGCGACATACTAACCTGACTCTTGTACTCAGTTCCCTGACCAATAAAGGGATGCATGCCGTACACCCTCTTTCCCACCCTGTCTACCTGCGTGGCCACTTCCAGGGAGCTCGGGACTGCAACCCCAAGGTCCCTCTGTACATCAGTGCTGTTCAGGGTCCTGCCAATAACTGGATACCTTTCCTAAACATTTGATCTCCCAAAGTGCACCACCTCACACATCCCCGCATTAAACTCCATCTGCCATTTCTCTGCCCATATCTGCAACTGATCTCTATCCCACTGTATCCTTTGACAACCTTCGACACTATCCACAACTCCCCCCGATCTTTGTATCACCTACAAACTTACTAACCCACCCATCTACATTTCCATCCAGGTCATTTATACAAACAGCAGAGGGCCCAGTACTGATCCCTGCGGGACCCCACCAGTCACCGACTCCCCAGGCTGAAAAACACCCGCCCCCCCCACTACCCTCTGCCTTCCCAGAGCAAGCCAATTCTGAATTCACACGGGCAAGGCCCCGTGGATCCTATGAATCTTAATCTTCTGGATGAGCCGACCATGAGGGACCTTGTCGAAAGCCTTACTAAAATCCACGTGGGCAACATCCACTGCTCTATCCTCATCGATCACCTTCATCACCTTCTCGAAAGATTCAATCACGTTAGTAATCCATGACCTGCCCCACACAGAGCCATGCTGACTGTCCCTAACTAGGTCATGCTTGTCCAAATACATGTAAATCCTATCCCTAAGAATTCCCTCCAATAGCTTCCCAACCACCGACGTGAGACTCCCTGGGCTATAGTTTCCTGGATTATCCCTATTTCCCTTCTTGAACAGAGGAACAACATTAGCTACTCACTAGTCCTCCGGTACCCCTCCAGTGCGTAGGGAGGATACACAGATCTTACTCAA
Source organism: Chiloscyllium plagiosum (assembly GCF_037043375.1). Taxonomy (NCBI): domain Eukaryota; kingdom Metazoa; phylum Chordata; class Chondrichthyes; order Orectolobiformes; family Hemiscylliidae; genus Chiloscyllium; species Chiloscyllium plagiosum. The sequence continues at coordinate 163,594,592 of NW_028270141.1, read as the reverse complement.
GGCTCCAGCAATCTCCCCTCTTGTCTCTCTCAGTAACCTGGAGTAGATACCATCGGGCCCTGGGGATTTATCCACCTTAACGCTCTTCAAGCACCCAGCACCACATCTTTCATAATCTCCGAATGCCCTCATATATTAACATGCTCCACACAAATCTCACCACCCTCCATATCCTTCCCCTGGGTGAATACTGACACAAAGTACTCATTTAGGATCGCACCCACATCCTCTGCCTCCAAGCACTAGTACCCTCCTTTATCCTGGAATGGTCTTACCTTCTCCCTTGTTATCCTCTTGTTATTAATGTCTCTGTAGAATACCTTGGGTTTCTCTCTAACCCGACTTACCAAGGTCATCTCATCGCCCCTCCTTGCTTCCCTGCTTGAGTACTTACCTGCTTTTCTTATATTCCCCATGGACCCTGTCTGATTTTAGCTTCCTAAACCTTACAGATGCTTCTTTTACCCTTTTGACTAAATTCCCAACCCCCCCTCGTTATCCAAGGATCCCTTGCCTTGCCATCCTTACCCTCCCTCCTTACTGGGACATGCTGCTCCTGAACTCTCCCCAGCAGGTCTTTAAACAACTCCCACATGTCCAAGTGTGGCCTTGCCTGATCACAGCTCCTCCCAATTAACACTCCCTAGCTCCGGCCTAACACTGACGGAATTTACTTTCCTCCAATTTAGTCCCTTCCCACAAGGTCCTGACTTATCCTTGTTCATAGCTATCTTAAAACTGAAGGAGTTGTGATCACTGTTTCCAAGATGCTCTGCCAGTGAAAGGTCAGTCACCTGACCAGGACCATTAACCAATACGAGGCCCAGTGTGGCCCCTCCTGTAGTTGGACTATGCACGTACTGTTTCAAGTGTTTACTGCAGAGCAGGATATGGAAGCTGGAGGACTTGGGGAAACAGATAGTGATATCTTGGAAAGTGTTCATATTACAGAGGAGGAAGGTCAGCATGCCTTAAAACACATACAGGTGGATAAATCCGCAGCATCTGATCAGATGGGCCTTAGAACTTTGTTGGAAGCTAGGAAAGTAATTGCTGGGCTCGTGGTTGAGATATTTGTATTATCTATATACATGAGTGAGGTGCCGGAAGATTTGTGGTTGGCTAACGTAGTGCCACCGTTTAAGAAGGGCGGTAAGGACAAGCCAGGGAACTATAGACCGGTGAGCCTGACTTCGGTGGTGGGCAAGTTGTTGGAGGGAATCCTGAGGGACAGGATTTATAAGCATTTGGAAAGGCAAGGACTGATTCGGGATAGTCAACACGGCTTTGCGCGTGTGAGATCATGTCTCACAAACCTGATTGAGTTTCTTGAAGAAGTGACAAAGAGGATTGATGAGGGCAGAGCAGTAGATGTTGTCTATGTGGACTTCTGCAAGGCATGCAATAAGGTTCTGCAGGGTAAACAGCTTAGCAAGGTTAGCTCACATGGAATCCAGGGAGAGTTAGCCACCTTGATAGGTAGTGGCTTGAAGGTACGAGGTAGAGGGTGGTGGTGGAGGGTTGTTTTTCAGACTGGAGGCCTGTGACCAGTGGAGTGCCACAAGGATCGGTGCTGGGTCCACTACTTTTCGTCATTTATATAAATGATTTGGATGTGAGCATAAGAGGTATAGTTAGTAAGTTTGCAGATGACACCAAAATTGATGGTATAGTGGACACTGAAAATTGTTATTCAGAGTTTAACGAGACTTTGACCAGATGGGCCGATGGGCTGAGGAGTGGCAGCTGGAGTTTAATTTAGATAAACGCGAGGTGGTGTATTTTGGAAAAGCAAATCCGGGCAGGATTTAAACACTTAATGTTTAGGTCCTGGGGAGTGCTGCTGAACACAAATACCTTGGAGTACAGCTATATCGTTCCTTGAAAGTGGAGTCACAGGTAGATAGGATAGTGAAGAAGGCGTTTGGTATGCTTTCCTTTATTGGTCAGAGTATTGAGTACAGGAGTTGGGAGGTCATGTTGTGGCTGCACAAGACATTGGTTAGGCTACTGTTGGAATATCGTGTGCAATTCTGGTCTCCCTACTATAGGAAGGATGTTGAGAAATTTGTAAGGGTTCAAGAAAGATATTGCTAGGGTTGGAGGGTGTGAGTTATAGGGAGAGGCTGAGTAGGTTGGGGCTATTTTCCTTGGAGCATTGAACCTGATAGAGGTTTATAAAATCATGAGAGGCATGAATAGTGAGGGTCTTTTCCCCAAGGTAGGAGAGTTCAAAACTAGGGGGTATAGTGGTGAGAGGGGAAAGGTTTAAAAGAGACCTAAGGGGCAACTTTTTTCACACAGAGGGCGGTACGTGTATGGAATGAGCTGCCAGAGGATGTGGTGGGGGCTGGTACAATTGCAAAATTTAAGAGGCATCTGGATGGGGATATGAATAGGAAGGGTTTGGAGGGATACGGGCCAAGTGCTGGCAAATTGGGGTAAGTTTAGTTTTGACACTTGGCCGATGTGGGTGAGTTGGACTGATGATTCCATGCTGTGTAGCTCCATGGCTCAACCCTCCGAGTTGTTGTGTAACTGAACAGTGTATGATCCAGCCTGCTGTTTCTCCACTTCCTTCCAATCCAAGGGAATGGGCTAAAGTCCAGTAACACTGCTCTGTAACATCTGCCATCTCAAAATATTCCAACTACATCATCGTGGAATGTTGAAATAAATTCTGTGGCAATTGATAGAAGGAAAGGCTGCATTTATCTATCATCTGTCCAAATATTCAGCATTTGCAGATGCAATCCATGTTCTGATGTGGGAAAGACAGCAGGTAAACTGTGCAGAGTATGCTCCCATAAGCAGCGATATAGCTCCTTGAAAGTGGAGTCGCTGGTAGATAGGATAGTGAAGAAGGCGTTTGGTATGCTTTCCCTTATTGGTCAGAGTATTGCGTACAGGAGTTGGGAGGTCATGTTGCGGCTGTACAGGACATTGGTTAGGCCACTGTTGGAATATTGTGTGCAATTCTGGTCTCCTTCCAATCGGAAAGATGTTGCAAAACTTGAAAGGGTTCAGAAAAGATTTACAAGGATGTTGCCAGGGTTGGAGGGTCTGAGCTACAGGGAGAGGCTGAACAGGCTGGGGCTGTTTTCCCTGGAGCGTCGGAGGCTGAGGGGTGACCTTATAGAGGTTTACAAAATTACGAGGGGCATGGATAGGATAAATAGACAAAGTCTTTTCCCTGGGGTGGGGGAGTCCAGAACTAGAGGGCATAGGTTTAGGGTGAGAGGGGAAAGATATAAAAGAGACCTAAGGGGCAACTTTTTCACCCAGAGGGTGGTACGTGTATGGAATGAGCTGCCAGAGGATGTGGTGGAGGCTGGTACAATTGCAACATTTAAGAGGCATTTGGATGGGTATATGAATAGGAAGGGTTTGGAGGGATATGGGCCGGGTGCTGGCAGGTGGGTCTAGATTGGGTTGGGATATCTGGTCGGCATGGACGGGTTGGACCGAAGGGTCTGTTTCCATGCTGTACATCTCGATGACTCTATGACTGTAACCCATGTTGATTAAGAGCTAAGTATTAGTTTGGACAGTAGCACCATGGAATCTCCCAGGGCCACACAGCGGCAGCCAATGCTTTGTGACCTTATATTGAGGAAAGCACCTCCGATAGTACAGCCTTGGAGCTGGACTTAGCCCAGAACGTCCTGTCTCAGAGGCAAGAGTGTGACCCTCTGACACAGGGTGTTTTTAGAAAATATGGTCATGGTCACTAGAACAAAGAGAACAAAGAACATTTGCAGCCCAGGAACCGGCCCTTCGGCCTCTCCAAGCCTGAGCCGATCCAAACCTCTCGCCCAATTCCTCAGCATCTGTATCCCTCTGCCTCCCACCTACTCAGGCATCTGTCCAGACGCATCTTAAATGAATCTACCGTGCCTGCCTCTACCGGCAACGCGTCCCAGACACCCACCACCCTCTGTGTGAAGTACATGCCCTGTGTATCTCCCTTAAACTTTCCACCTCTCACTTTGAAAGCGTGACCTCTCGTTACTGAATCCCTCACCCTGGGAAACAGCTTATCTCTATCCACCCTGTCTATACCCTTCATGATTTTGTAAACCTCACTCAGGTTTACAATCAGTTTGCCTATCTCTGATAAGCCCATTCTTTTCCACATATAAATAGATTGTTTCCCTCAATACCCTCTCGAACAACTTCCCCACCACCGACATTGGGCTCACTGGTCTGTAGTTACCCGGAATATCCCTACTATCCTTCTTGTACAGGGGGACACCATGAGCAACCCTCCAGTCCTCCAGCACCTCACCTGTATTTAAGGATGTCACAAAGATATCTGTCAGGGCCCCAGCTATTTCCTCTCTCGCCTCCCTCAGTAACCTGGGATCGATCCCATCCAGTCCTGGGGATTTATCCACCTTAATACCCTCTAGCCTACCCAACACCTCTTCCCTACTTATGCCAACGTGATCCAGACTAATCAAACATCTATCTCTAATCTCAACATTCATCATGTCCCTCTCCTCTGATGCAAAGTAATCATTCAGAATCTCACTCATTCTCTCAGGTTCGACACACAGCCTCCCTTCATTATCCTTTAGTGGACCAATCCTTTCTCTAGTTACCCGCTTGCTTCTTGTATAAGAACAAAATGCTTTGGGATTCTCCTTTAGTCTGCTCGCTAAAGCTATTTCATGACCCCTTTTAGCCCGCTTGATTCCTCGTTTAAGACTTGTCCTACTCTCCCAATATTCCTCCAGGGCCTGTTCTGTTCTGAGCTGCCTGGACCTTATGTACGCTTCCCTTTCCCTCTTGGCTAGTTGTACAATTCCTCCTGTCATCCAAGGTTCACGAATCTTGCCCTTCCTATCCTTTGCCTTCAATGGGACATGCCTATCCTGCACTATCTTTAACATATCTTTGAAAGCCTCCCACATCTCGAATGTCGACTTCCCTTCAAATAGCTGTGTCCAATCCACATTTCCGTGCTCCTGCGTAATCTAGATATAATTGGCCTTGGCCCAGTTTAGTACTCTCCCCTCAGGACCACTCTCCCCTCGGGAGTACTCTCCCCTCAGGACCACTCTCCCCTCAGGAGTACTCTCCCCTCAGGACCACTCTCCCCTCAGGACCACTCTCCCCTCAGGACCACTCTCCCCTCAGGAGTACTCTCCCCTCAGGACCACTCTCCCCTCAGGACCACTCTCCCCTCGGGAGTACTCTCCCCTCGGGAGTACCCTCCCCTCGGGAGTACTCTCCCCTCGGGAGTACTCTCCCCTCGGGAGTACCCTCCCCTCGGGAGTACTCTCCCCTCGGGAGTACTCTCCCCTCGGGAGTACTCTCCCCTCGGGACCACTCTCCCCTCGGGACCACTCTCCCCTCAGGACCACTCTCCCCTCAGGACCACTCTCTTCTTTATCTACGAGTATTCTAAAACTTACAGAATTGTGGTCACTGTTCCCAAAGAAACCCCCCACTGCAACTTCTCCCACCTGTCCTGGCTCGTTCCCCAGTACCAGGTCCAATATGGCCCCTTCCCTCGTCGGATTATTGACACACTGCTCTAGAAAACTCTCCTGGACGCTTCTTACAAATTCTACCCCATCCAGACCTCTGACACTAAGTGTATCCCAGTCAATGTTGGGAAAATGAAAATCTCTCATCACCACTACCCTGTTGCCTCGACATCTTTCCATAATCTGTTACCTATTTGTTCTTCTACCTCACGCTCACTGTTGGGAGGTCTGTAATACAGCCCCAACAGTGTAACTGCACCCTTATTATTTCTCAGCTCCACCCATAATGCCTCACTACCCAAGCCCTCCATAGTGTCCTCCTTTAGCACAGCCGTGATATCGTCTCTGACCAGCAATGCAACTCCTCCCCCACCCCCCCCACCCCTTACTTCCCTCCCCGTCCTGTCTGAAGCGTCTCCATCCTGGAGCATTGAGTTGCCAATCATGCTCTTCCTTCAACCAAGTCTCTGTGACTCCCGGGCACCAATCCAAGCCCTAAGCATGAAGTCTAACATTTCCCATCTCTGCAACATTCCCTGAGTCCTCCTGGCCTCAGCTGAGCTGGAGTTAAACCCTCACCTGTGTCTTTCTTACCTCCAGGGCTCAACTACTCCCTGTGTGACTCTGTCATTCTCACACAGAGGAGGTTGGTGAGCTAGAACCAACCATAACCACAGAGACGGGGTTAAATATTTTTCACTGCATTCCCACTTCTAACAGCTCCCCTTCCACTACCTCAATATCCTCTCCCTCAAACATGGTCAGCTTTCAGCCCAGAGCCACTTCCTCCAGAGGAAATGAGATGCAGTCGGTGGTGGACAATGGGACATTGACACATTCACTGAGTGGGTGAAGTGTTGGCAAATGGAGCTCAACGCAGAGAAATGTGAGGTCATCCAGTTGAGACCCAAGCTATTTCCTGCAGCGTGGGAGCCCATGTGGACATACACCACAAAGTGCGAGCGAACAAACACGAGAAACATTTGAAAGGCCAAAGGAATGTTGGACTCAACTCAGGAGTGCTGAAAGTCAGAGCAAGGGCAGCACGAGTTGTATAAGGTGTTGGTAATGTTACTGTGTGCCCTGGGGCCCTGGGTTTTCCTGTAGTTTACGGCCCACTCATTAGGAACGTACAAACCAGAATGCATGAGCAAATATATCTCATAAATGTGTTAACAAAGGAGTAGCCCACGAGATTCAATGATAGGCTGGTTGGGGGGGGGGGGGGAAAGAGAGAGAGAGAGAGCGCGAGAGAGAGAGAGAGAGGCTGAATACAAAATTGTCTAAAGGGAGGGAGAGAGAGAGAGAGAGAGAGAGAGCCATTATTAGCAGGGAGAGTTGTTCACCTGGTGTGCAGTATAGAGTTCCTCGGGGAGTGGAATCTTTATGTGGTATATGAATGGGCAGGAGCCGGACATACTGGGACTGCAGTCTGGTGAAATTCGGCAGACACATGAAAGCTAACAGGGACGAGTGAAGTTCTGCATCAAAGAACAAACAAGTTGCCTTTTTCTAAAAATGAAAGGCATCATAAATGTAATGGAACTGGGGATGTGTACCACGAGGACTTGAAGGGGGCTGAATAAGTCAAGGTGATTGCTAAAGTGGCATTTGGGATCTTAATTTGACAAAGACCTGAAAGATGAACTCTGTGCATCCCCCCACAGATGTTGACAGATATAAGAAATGCTTCCAGCTGTTTCTCTTTTATTTCAAATCACCAAAGTCTGCTTTTCTCGCGTTTCAAGATCCAGGGTTTCATAAATAGAATCACATTCCGCAAAAGCAAGGAGCTATTCTCAATCGTCCTAAAATGCTGGTTCAGCCTTGGAGTGCTGTGTTCTGTTCTGGGTTCCACATATGGATGGACACAAGGTCTTGAGGAAAGTACAGAAGAGATTTACTAGAATCATAGCGGCGATTAATTTGAAGAGACAAGGGACGGAGAATAGGGCAATGGGGCAAGGAGATACTTTCACTGAAGAAGACAGCGTGGACGAGATGGGCCAAGTGATCTCCTTCTCGTCTCCACACGCCTGGTGTTTTATCCCTATTTGATGATACGGTGTAATACACGCTCTGGACACTCTTGGCTATGTTTCATCTCTGAAACACTCTCTGACTCTCACCACATCCAGGAACTTACCCCACGTGCCATCAGCAGAGATGTTAGATTTCACATCAACGGTTACTGCCGGGAATACACCAATGGTAACAGTAAACACCAAGCTCACCATCAAGGCCATCGGCCAAATCTAAAAGGGAGAGAGAGAGAGAGAGAGAGAGAGAGGAAGGTTAGTGTTGGGCCCAGCACCCAGCAACTCCGAACGTCAATCTAGAAACCAAGGGAGATGGTAAGGGATGGATAGAGACAGGCACAGAGAGAAAGGTGGAGAGAGAGAGAGAGAGAGAGAGAGAGAGAGAGAGAGAGGCTTTAGTACGGTGGACATCCAAAGGCAGGACTTCTCAACAGGTGACATCCCGCTGAGTTTGTAAAAACAAAAGACCAGAAGATATTGGGGCATTTGGCCCATTGAGCCTGTTCCACCATTCCATCATGGCCGATAGGTGTCACAACCCCACTCATCCGCCATCTCCGATCACCTTTGGCCCCTTTACTAATTAAGAACTGATCTACCTCTGCCTTAAATACCCTCAACATATTTAATTACACTTGGTCTCCACAAGGATCTGCGACAATGAGGTCCTCAGAGTCACCCCAGCACACCCCCACTCAGTCTAAAGGAAATACTCCCCAACTCGGATCAAAACTATTCCCACCTCACTCGGGCCCTAGTGTCAGTACCAATGGGAAGGCCCCTCACTCGGGTCCTAGTGTCGGTACCAATGGGAAGCCCCCTCACTCGGGTCCTAGTGTCGGTACCAATGGGAAGGCCCCTCACTCGGGCCCTAGTGTCGGTACCAATGGGAAGCCCCCTCACTCGGGCCCTAGTGTCGGTACCAATGGGAAGGCCCCTCACTCGGGCCCTAGTGTCGGTACCAATGGGTAGGCCCCTCACTCGGGCCCTAGTGTCGGTACCAATGGGAAGGCCCCTCACTCGGGCCCTAGTGTCGGTACCAATGGGAAGGCCCCTCACTCGGGCCCTAGTGTCGGTACCAATGGGAAGGCCCCTCACTCGGGCCCTAGTGTCGGTACCAATGGGAAGCCCCCTCATTCAGGCCCTAGTGTCGGTACCAATGGGAAGGCCCCTCACTCGGGCCCTAGTGTCGGTACCAATGGGAAGCCCCCTCACTCGGGCCCTAGTGTCGGTACCAATGGGAAGGCCCCTCACTCGGGCCCTAGTGTCGGTACCAATGGGAAGGCCCCTCACTCGGGCCCTAGTGTCAGTACCAATGGGAAGGCCCCTCACTCGGGCCCTAGTGTCAGTACCAATGGGAAGCCCCCTCACTCGGGTCCTAGTGTCGGTACCAATGGGAAGCCCCCTCACTCGGGCCCTAGTGTCGGTACCAATGGGAAGCCCCCTCACTCGGGCCCTAGTGTCAGTACCAATGGGAAGCCCCCTCACTCGGGCCCTAGTGTTGGTACCAATGGGAAGCCCCCTCACTCGGGCCCTAGTGTCAGTACCAATGGGAAGGCCCCTCACTCAGGCCCTAGTGTTGGTACCAATGGGAAGCCCCCTCACTCGGGCCCTAGTGTCGGTACCAATGGGAAGCCCCCTCACTCGGGCCCTAGTGTCGGTACCAATGGGAAGCCCCCTCACTCGGGCCCTAGTGTCAGTACCAATGGGAAGCCCCCTCACTCGGGCCCTAGTGTCAGTATCAATGGGAAGCCCCCACACTCGGGCCCTAGTGTCAGTACCAATGGGAAGCCCCCTCACTCGGGCCCTAGTGTCAGTATCAATGGGAAGCCCCCTCACTCGGGCCCTAGTGACAGTACCAATGGGAAGCCCCCTCACTCGGGGCCCTAGTGTCAGTACCAATGGGAAGCCCCCTCACACGGGCCCTAGTGTCAGTATCAATGGGAAGCCCCCTCACTCCAGCCCTAGTGTCAGTACCAATGGGAAGGCCCCTCACTCGGGCACTAGTGTCAGTACCAATGGGAAGCCCCCTCACTCGGGCCCTAGTGTCAGTACCAATGGGAAGGCCCCTCACTCGGGCCCTAGTGTCGGTACCAATGGGAAGGCCCCTCACTCGGGCCCTAGTGTCGGTACCAATGGGAAGCCCCCTCACTCGGGCCCTAGTGTCGGTACCAATGGGAAGGCCCCTCACTCGGGCCCTAGTGTCGGTACCAATGGGAAGGCCCCTCACTCGGGCCCTAGTGTCAGTACCAATGGGAAGGCCCCTCACTCGGGCCCTAGTGTCGGTACCAATGGGAAGGCCCCTCACTCGGGCCCTACTGTCAGTACCAATGGGAAGGCCCCTCACTCGGGCCCTAGTGTCGGTACCAATGGGAAGCCCCCTCACTCGGGCCCTAGTGTCAGTACCAATGGGAAGGCCCCTCACTCGGGCCCTAGTGTCAGTACCAATGGGAAGCCCCCTCACTCGGGCCCTAGTGTCAGTACCAATGGGAAGGCCCCCTCACTCGGGTCCTAGTGTCGGTACCAATGGGAAGGCCCCTCACTCGGGCCCTAGTGTCGGTACCAATGGGAAGGCCCCTCACTCGGGCCGTAGTGTCAGTACCAATGGGAAGCCCCCTCACTCGGGCCCTAGTGTCAGTATCAATGTGAAGCCCCCTCACTCCGGCCCTAGTGTCGGTACCAATGGGAAGGCCCCTCATTCGGGCCCTAGTGTCAGTACCAATGGGAAGCCCCCTCACTCGGGCCCTAGTGTCAGTACCAATGGGAAGGCCCCTCACTCGGGCCCTAGTGTCGGTACCAATGGGAAGGCCCCTCACTCGGGCCCTAGTGTCGGTACCAATGGGAAGGCCCCTCACTCGGGCCCTAGTGTCGGTACCAATGGGAAGGCCCCTCACTCGGGCCGTAGTGTCAGTACCAATGGGAAGCCCCCTCACTCGGGCCCTAGTGTCGTTACCAATGGGAAGGCCCCTCACTCGGGCCCTAGTGTCAGTACCAATGGGAAACCCCCTCACTCGGGCCCTAGTGTCAGTACCAATGGGAAGGCCCCTCACTCGGGCCCTAGTGTCGGTACCAATGGGAAGCCCCCTCACTCGGGCCCTAGTGTCGGTACCAATGGGAAGCCCCCTCACTCGGGCCCTAGTGTCGGTACCAATGGAAAGGCCCCTCACTCGGGCCCTAGTGTCGGTACCAATGGGAAGCCCCCTCACTCGGGCCCTAGCGTCGGTACCAATGGAAAGGCCCCTCACTCGGGCCCTAGTGTCGGTACCAATGGAAAGGCCCCTCACTTGGGCCCTAGTGTCAGTACCAATGGGAAGCCCCCTCACTCGGGCCCTAGTGTCGGTACCAATGGGAAGGCCCCTCACTCGGGCCCTAGTGTCGGTTCCAATGGGAAGCCCCCTCACTCGGGCCCTAGTGTCGGTACCAATGGGAAGGCCCCTCACTCGGGCCCTAGTGTCAGTACCAATGGGAAGCCCCCTCACTCGGGCCCTAGTGTCGGTACCAATGGGAAGGCCCCTCACTCGGGCCCTAGTGTCGGTACCAATGGGAAGCCCCCTCACTCGGGCCCTAGTGTCGGTATCAATGGGAAGGCCCCTCACTCGGGCCCTTGTGTCGGTACCAATGGAAAGGCCCCTCACTTGGGCCCTAGTGTCAGTACCAATGGGAAGCCCCCTCACTCGGGCCCTAGTGTCGGTTCCAATGGGAAGCCCCCTCACTCGGGCCCTAGTGTCGGTACCAATGGGAAGGCCCCTCACTCGGGCCCTAGTGTCAGTACCAATGGGAAGCCCCCTCACTCGGGCCCTAGTGTCGGTACCAATGGGAAGGCCCCTCACTCGGGCCCTAGTGTCGGTACCAATGGGAAGCCCCCTCACTCGGGCCCTAGTGTCGGTATCAATGGGAAGGCCCCTCACTCGGGCCCTTGTGTCAGTACCAATGGGAAGCCCCCTCACTCGGGCCCTAGTGTCGGTACCAATGGGAAGGTCCCTCACTCGGGCCCTAGTGTCGGTACCAATGGGAAGCCCCCTCACTCGGGCCCTAGTGTCAGTACCAATGGGAAGGCCCCCTCACTCGGGTCCTAGTGTCAGTACCAATGGGAAGCCCCCTCACTCGGGCCCTAGTGTCAGTACCAATGGGTAGGCCCCTCACTCGGGCCCTAGTGTCAGTACCAATGGGAAGGTCCCTCACTCGGGCCCTAGTGTCGGTACCAATGGGAAGCCCCCTCACTCGGGCCCTAGTGTCAGTACCAATGGGTAGGCCCCTCACTCGGGCCCTAGTGTCAGTACCAATGGGAAGGTCCCTCACTCGGGCCCTAGTGTCGGTACCAATGGGAAGCCCCCTCACTCGGGCCCTAGTGTCAGTACCAATGGGAAGCCCCCTCACTCGGGCCCTAGTGTCGATACCAATGGAAAGGCCCCTCACCCGGGCCCTAGTGTCAGTACCAATGGGAAGCCCCCTCACTCGGGCCCTAGTGTCGGTACCAATGGGAAGGCCCCTCACTCGGGCCCTAGTGTCAGTACCAATGGGAAGGCCCCTCACTCGGGCCCTAGTGTCAGTACCAATGGGAAGGCCCCCTCACTCGGGTCCTAGTGTCAGTACCAATGGGAAGGTCCCTCACTCGGGCCCTAGTGTCGGTACCAATGGGAAGCCCCCTCACTCGGGCCCTAGTGTCAGTACCAATGGGAAGCCCCCTCACTCGGGCCCTAGTGTCGATACCAATGGAAAGGCCCCTCACTCGGGCCCTAGTGTCAGTACCAATGGGAAGGCCCCTCACTCGGGCCCTAGTGTCAGTACCAATGGGAAGCCCCCTCACTCGGGCCCTAGTGTCGGTACCAATGGAAAGGCCCCTCACTCGGGCCCTAGTGTCAGTACCAATGGGAAGGTCCCTCACTCGGGCCCTAGTGTCGGTACCAATGGGAAGCCCCCTCACTCGGGCCCTAGTGTCAGTACCAATGGGAAGCCCCCTCACTCGGGCCCTAGTGTCAGTACCAATGGGAAGCCCCCTCACTCGGGCCCTAGTGTCGGTACCAATGGGAAGGCCCCTCACTCGGGCCCTAGTGTCGGTACCAATGGGAAACATCTTCTCCAGATCCACTGTGTTCAGGCCTCTCACTATTCAGTTTGCGTCCCCCTCCCACCCCATCCTTCCTAATTCCACTGTGTACAGGCCCAAAGTGGTCAACCCCTCCTCATGTGACAAGTCCTTTCATCCCTGGGATCATTCCTGTAAACCTCGTCGGGCCCCCATCCAATGCCAGCACATCCTTCCTCCTCACAATATCCCAAACGCATCCCAAGCAGAGCCTTCTCCTGCCTCAGATGTACAGCTCTGCTCTTGTGTCCTAACCCACTCGAAATGAATGCTAACATTGTATTTGCCTTCCTCACTGCCAACTGTGTCATCTCTCAGCTGAGCAACAAGGCCCTCAGTTCCTTCCTCCAGATCATTCATGTATCCTGTGAATTATTGTGCTCCTAACACTGACCCCTGTGAAACTCCACTGGCCACCGGCTGCCATCTTGAGAAAGACTCCTTTATTCCCACTCTCTGTCCCTGACCCCCCTTGTTAGCCACGATTGCCACATCCTCCCCTTAGTGAGTTACTTCTTCCTTGGGATGAATTTCTGCTGTGCCTCCCAAATTACCCCCAAAAACTCCTGCCATTGCTGCTCCACCATCATCCCCTCTGCTCGGCTCCCCTTCCAATCAACTCTGGCCAGCTCCTCCCTCATGTCTTTGTAGTTACCTTAACACAATTGTAATATCATTACATCTGATTCCAGCTTCTCCCTCTCAAAGCGAAGCATGAATTCTATCACATTATGGTCATTGTCCTGTAGGGGTTCCTTCACTTTAAGTCAAGTCTGCCTCATTACACTTCACTAAATCCAGCACTGCCTGTTCCTTCCTGCGCTCTACCAAAAGTTGCTCCAAAAAACCATCTCATAGACATTCCACAAATTCCTTTTCTTGACATCCGCTACCAACCTGATTTCCCCAGTGCACCTGCATATTGAAGTTCCCTGTGATTATTGTAATGGTGCCTTTAATACCTGATCTATCTCCTGATTTATTTCCTTCCCCACATCATAACTACTGCTCGGAGGGCTGTACAGAACTCCCATCGGGGTCTTTTTCCCTTTGCGGTTTCTCAACTCTACCCAAACAGAATCTACACCTTCCGTCTCTACATCACTTCTTGCTCTCGATTTAATTCCATTTCTTACTTACAAGGCACCCCCCCACCCATTTGCCTGTCCTTTCGATTCAACGTGTATCCTTGGACATTGTGTTCCCAGCCCTGGTTCCCTCACAGCCATATCCCTCTGATGAACACGACATCGTACCTGCCTATTTAAACCTTCACTACAAGCTCATTTCCCCTTCTGTATATTACATGCATTTACGTCTGGCCCCCCCCTCAGTCTGGCAGTGACTGCCCTCCTTCCCTGAGTCATCCCCTTTGCTGAGGCCAGGTCACCCTTCGTCTCACTGGGGCGATACAATCACTGAGCGTCTTTAATAAAAGCACAAAGCTACGGATTACACACCTTCCTCAAGATGGTGAAGACTGAGACATTTCTCGGAGTTTCTGTGCTGGCGCTTTCCAGTAACTGTGCAGATGCCCTCCTTTCAGATACGTGAGATGGATCTGAGAAAGAGGAGAGACAACGGGATCAGAGAGTTACAGTCAGACTGGGAGAGGCAGGAGAGGGTAATTCTCTGTTGTCCTTTCTTTCGTCTGTGACGTCCAGGAATGCGAGTTTGTTGTCGGTTTCTTCCCCCTCGGTGAACTTTATGCCTGTGAGGGTGTTGTTGATGATGTTAAATGTTAAACAGATGAAAAAAACCACCATTTCGACTGGGACAACACGTCTATCCTGGGACAGGCTAAGCAAAGACATGCCAGAGAATTCCTAGAGGCCTGGCACTCCAACCACAACGCCATAAACAAGCACATAGATCTAGATACCATCTATCAATCCCTCAGAAAACGAACAGGAAATGACATCACCACAAACCCCAGGAAGCCCATCCAGGAGAAAGATATAAATAGAAAGCAGGAGACAACAGCTTCGCTTCACTTGGAGGTCGCCACTGATGATGTGACCGAGCCAGGTAATGAAACGCCTGGATATCAAACCTACAGCTTAGCGAGCAGACCTACACCCTACACCTCAACCTGAGCGACAAACCTTCACAAACCTTGCAATGACCACAATTAAGTTATGTTTACTTTAGTGATGGAAAGGGATAGGTATATACAGCCGGGCAAGAATTACAGCTGGGGGAAAGGCATTTACGATGTGATTAGGCAAGATTTAGGATGCAGAGGAAGGAAACTGCAGGGGGTGGGCACAACAGAAATGTGGAGCTTATCCAAGGAACAGCTACTGTGGGTCCTTGGTAAGTATGTACCTGTCAGGCAGGGAGGAAGCTGTAGAGCGCGGGAGCCGTGGGTTACTCAAGGAGTTGAATCTCTGGTCAAGAGGAAGAAGGAGGCTTATGTTCGGATGAGATGTGAAGGCTCAGTTTGGGCGCTTGAGAGTTACAGGTTAACCAGGAAAGACCTAAAGAGCCGGAAGGGGGCATGAGAAGTTGTTGGTGGATAGGATCAAGGAAAGCCCTAAAGTTTTCTATAGGTATATCAGGAATAAAAGAATGACAAGAGTAAGCTTAGGGCCACTCAGGAATAGTAGTGGGAAGTTGTACATGGAATCTGAGGAGATAGGGGAAGCGGTAAATGAATAGTTTTCGTCAGTATTCACACTGGAAAAAGACAATGTTGTCGAGCAGAATACTGAGATCCAGGCGGCTAGACTCGGTGGGATTGAGGTTCACAGGGAGGAGGTATTAGCAAGGCTGGAAAATGTGAAATAGATAAGTCCCCTGGGCCGGATGGGATTTATCCTCTGGGAAGCCAGGAAGGAGATTGCAGAGTCTTTGGTTTTGGTCTTTTTGTTGTCATTGTCTACAGGAATAGTGCCAGAAGACTGGAGGATAGCAAATGTGGTTCCCCTGTTCAAGAAGGGGAGTAGAGACAATCCTGGTAATTATAGACCAGTGAGCCTTACTTCAGTTATTGGTGAAGTGTTGGAGAAGGTTATAAGAGATTTATAATCATCTAGAAAAGACTAAGTTGATTAGGATAGTCAACATGGTTTTGTGAAGGGTAGGTCATGCCTCACAAACCTGATTGAGTTCTTTGAGAAAGTGACCAAACAGGTGGATGAGGGTAAACTGGTTGATGTGGTGTATATGGATTTCAGCAAGGTGTTTGGTAAGGGACAAGTGTGAGGTGATTCACTTTGGAAGGAGAAACAGGAATACAGAGTACTGGGCTAATGGTAAGATTCTTGGCAGTGTGGATGAGCAGAGAGATCTTGGTGTCCCTCAAAGTTGCCACCCAGGTTGATAGGGTTGTTAAGAAGGCATATGGTGCATTAGCTTTTATTGGGAGAGGGATTGAGTTTCGGAGCCATGAGGTCATGCTACAGCTGTACAAAACTCTGGTGTGGCCGCCCTTGGAGTATTGTGTACAGTTCTGGTCACCGCATTATAGGAAGGATGTGGAAGCTTAGGAAAGGTTCCAGAGGAGATTTACTGGGATGTTGCCTGGTATGGAGGGAAGGTCTTATGAGGAAAGGCTGAGGGACCTGAGGCTGTTTTCGTTAGAGAGAGGAGTGAGTGAGTGAGGCCCCTTTCAGTCATGGCTGACCTTGGGTTGCATCCTTGGTGTTCTGGCTTTCTGCTTCCCTGAAGCAATGTCGCTTGTGACTGAAGAGCCCAATGCAGGAGTGACAGTCCCGCTCACAGAGGTCCCATCTGTATGTGCTGGCGCTGCTGCCCTCCTCCCTGTGTGCCCGCCTGTCTGTGGCAGCGCTCCTCAGCTTCCTTTCCCCTGTGATGGGCTGTTGGTCCTCCATCTGTGAGCCACTCCCAGGACTCCGTAACAATGAGCTCTCCATAGAGGATATCCTTTGGGATGTTGGTGTGAGCTCTCCATAGAGGATATCCTTTGGGATCCGGGTGTGAGCTCTCCATAGAGAATATCCTTTGGGATGCGGCTGTGAGCTCTCCAGAGAGGATATCCTTTGGGATGTGGTGTGAGCTCTCCATAGAGGATATCCTTTGGGATCCGGGTGTGAGCTCTCCATAGAGGATATCCTTTGGGATCCGGGTGTGAGCTCTCCATAGAGGATATCCTTTGGGATGTGGTGTGAGCTCTCCATAGAGGATATCCTTTGGGATCCGGGTGTGAGCTCTCCATAGAGGATATCCTTTGGGATCCGGGTGTGAGCTCTCCATAGAGGATATCCTTTGGGATGTGGTCTGAGCTCTCCATAGAGGATATCCTTTGGGATGTGGGTGTGAGCTCTCCATAGAGGATATCGTTTGGGATGTGGTGTGAGCTCTCCATAGAGGATATCCTTTGGGATCCGGGTGTGAGTTCTCCATAGAGGATATCCTTTGGGATGTGGTCTGAGCTCTCCATCGAGGATATCCTTTGGGATGTGGGTGTGAGCTCTCCATAGAGGATATCCTTTGGGATCCGGGTGTGAGCTCTCCATAGAGGATATCCTTTGGGATGTGGGTGTGAGCTCTCCATAGAGGATATCATTTGGGATGCGGCTGTGAGCTCTCCATAGAGGATATCCTTTGGGATGTGGGTGTGAGCTCTCCATAGAGGATATCCTTTGGGATGTGGTGTGAGCTCTCCATAGAGGATATCCTTTGGGATCCGGGTGTGAGCTCTCCATAGAGGATATCCTTTGGGATGTGGGTGTGAGCTCTCCATAGAGGATATCATTTGGGATGCGGCTGTGAGCTCTCCATAGAGGATATCCTTTGGGATGTGGGTGTGAGCTCTCCATAGAGGATATCCTTTGGGATGTGGTGTGAGCTCTCCATAGAGGATATCCTTTGGGATCCGGGTGTGAGCTCTCCATAGAGGATATCCTTTGGGATGCAGCTGTGAGCTCTCCATAGAGGATATCCTTTGGGATGTGGTGTGAGCTCTCCATAGAGGATATCCTTTGGGATCCGGGTGTGAGCTCTCCATAGAGGATATCCTTTGGGATGTGGGAGTGAGCTCTCCATAGAGGATATCCTTTGGGATGTGGTGTGATCTCTCCATAGAGGATATCCTTTGGGATCAGGATGTGAGCTCTCCATAGAGGATATCCTTTGGGATGTGGTGTGAGCTCTCCATAGAGGATATCCTTTGGGATCCGGGTATGAGCTCTCCATAGAGGATATCCTTTGGGATCCGGGTGTGAGCTCTCCATAGAGGATATCCTTAGGGATGTGGTGTGAGCTCTCCATAGAGGATATCCTTTGGGATCCGGGTGTGAGCTTTCCATAGAGGATATCCTTTGGGATGCGGCTGTGAGCTCTCCATAGAGGATATCCTTTGGGATGTGGTGTGAGCTCTCCATAGAGGATATCCTTTGGGATCCGGGTGTGAGCTCTCCATAGAGGATATCCTTTGGGATCCGGGTGTGAGCTCTCCATAGAGGATATCCTTTGGGTTGTGGTGTGAGCTCTCCATAGAGGATAGCCTTTGGGATCCGGATGTGAGCTCTCCAGAGAGGATATCCTTTGGGATGCGGCTGTGAGCTCTCCATAGAGGATATCCTTTGGGATGTTGTGTGAGCTCTCCATAGAGGATATCCTTTGGGATGTTGGTGTGAGCTCTCCATAGAGGATATCCTTTGGGATGTGGGTGTGAGCTCTCCGTAGAGGATATCCTTTGGGATCCAGGTGTGAGCTCTCCATAGTGGATATCCTTTGGGATGTTGGTGTGATCTCTCCATAGAGGATATCCTTTGGGATGCGGCTGTGAGCTCTCCATAGAGGATATCCTTTGGGATCCGGGTGTGAGCTCTCCATAGAGAATATCCTTTGGGATGTTGGTGTGAGCTCTCCATAGAGAATATCCTTTGGGATCCGGGTGTGAGCTCTCCATAGAGGATATCCTTTGGGATCCGGGTGTGAGCTCTCCATAGAGGATATCCTTTGGGATGTGGATGTGAGCTCTCCATAGAGGATATCCTTTGGGATCCGGTTGTGAGCTCTCCATAGAGGATATCCTTTGGGATCCGGGTGTGAGCTCTCCATAGAGGATATCCTTTGGGATCCGGGTGTGAGCTCTCCATAGAGGATATCCTTTGGGATGTGGATGTGAGCTCTCCATAGAGGATATCCTTTGGGATGTTGGTGTGAGCTCTCCATAGAGGATATCCTTTGGGCTGTTGGTGTGAGCTCTCCGTAGAGGATATCCTTTGGGATGTTGGTGTGAGCTCTCCGTAGAGGATATCCTTTGGGATGTGGTGTGAGCTCTCCATAGAGGATATCTTTTGGGATCCGGGTTTGAGCTCTCCATAGAGGATATCCTTT
Source organism: Chiloscyllium plagiosum (assembly GCF_037043375.1). Taxonomy (NCBI): domain Eukaryota; kingdom Metazoa; phylum Chordata; class Chondrichthyes; order Orectolobiformes; family Hemiscylliidae; genus Chiloscyllium; species Chiloscyllium plagiosum. Next base: position 163,575,663 of record NW_028270141.1, on the reverse strand, counting down.
GGGATGTGGGTGTGAGCTCTCCATAGAGGATATCCTTTGGGATCCGGGTTTGATCTCTCCGTAGAGGATATCCTTTGGGATGTGGGTGTGAGCTCTCCATAGAGGATATCCTTTGGGATGTTGGTGTGAGCTCTCCATAGAGGATATCCTTTGGGATCCGGGTTTGATCTCTCCGTAGAGGATATCCTTTGGGATCTGGGTGTGAGCTCTCCATAGAGGATATCCTTTGGGATGTTGGTGTGAGCTCTCCATAGAGGATATCCTTTGGGATCCGGGTTTGATCTCTCCGTAGAGGATATCCTTTGGGATGTGGGTGTGAGCTCTCCATAGAGGATATCCTTTGGGATGTTGTTGTGAGTCCTCCGTAGAGGATATCCTTTGGGATGTGGGTGTGAGCTCTCCATAGAGGATATCCTTTGGGATCCGGGTGTGAGCTCTCCATGGAGGATATCCTTTGGGATCCGGGTGTGAGCTCTCCATAGAGGATATCCTTTGGGATGTGGGTGTGAGCTCTCCATAGAGGATATCCTTTGGGATGTGGGTGTGAGCTCTCCATAGAGGATATCCTTTGGGATGCGGGTGTGAGCTCTCCATAGAGGATATCCTTTGGGATGTTGGTGTGAGCTCTCCATAGAGGATATCCTTTGGGATCCGGGTGTGAGCTCTCCATAGAGGATATTCTTTGCGATGTGGGTGTGAGCTCTCCATAGAGGATATCCTTTGGGATGTGGGTGTGAGCTCTCCATAGAGGATATCCGTTGGGATGTTGGTGTGAGCTCTCCATAGAGGATAATCGTTGGGATGTGGGTGTGAGCTCTCCATAGAGGATATCCTTTGGGATGCGGGTGTGAACTCTCCATAGAGGATATCCTTTGGGATGTGGGTGTGAGCTCTCCATAGAGGATATCCTTTGGGATGTGGGTGTGAGCTCTCCATAGAGGATATCCTTTGGGATGTGGGTGTGAGCTCTCCATAGAGGATATCCTTTGGGATGCGGGTGTGAACTCTCCATAGAGGATATCCTTTGGGATGTGGGTGTGAGCTCTCCATAGAGGATATCCTTTGGGATGTGGGTGTGAGCTCTCCATAGAGGATATCCTTTGGGATGTGGGTGTGAGCTCTCCATAGAGGATATCCGTTGGGATGTGGGTGTGAGCTCTCCATAGAGGATAATCGTTGGGATGTGGGTGTGAGCTCTCCATAGAGGATATCCTTTGGGATGCGGGTGTGAACTCTCCATAGAGGATATCCTTTGGGATGTGGGTGTGAGCTCTCCATAGAGGATATCCTTTGGGATGTGGGTGTGAGCTCTCCATAGAGGATATCCTTTGGGATGTGGGTGTGAGCTCTCCATAGAGGATATCCTTTGGGATGCGGGTGTGAACTCTCCATAGAGGATATCCTTTGGGATGTGGGTGTGAGCTCTCCATAGAGGATATCCTTTGGGATGTGGGTGTGAGCTCTCCATAGAGGATATCCTTTGGGATGTGGGTGTGAGCTCTCCATAGAGGATATCCTTTGGGATGTGGGTGTGAGCTCTCCATAGAGGATATCCTTTGGGATGTGGGTGTGAGCTCTCCATAGAGGATATCCTTTGGGATGTGGGTGTGAGCTCTCCATAGAGGATATCCTTTGGGATGTGGTGTGAGCTCTCCATAGAGGATATCCTTTGGGATGTGGGTGTGAGCTCTCCATAGAGGATATCCTTTGGGATGTGGGTGTGAGCTCTCCATAGAGGATATCCTTTGGGATGTGGGTGTGAGCTCTCCATAGAGGATATCCTTTGGGATGCGGGTGTGAGCTCTCCATAGAGGATATCCTTTGGGATGCGGGTGTGAGCTCTCCATAGAGGATATCCTTTGGGATGTTGGTGTGAGCTCTCCATAGAGGATATCCTTTGGGATGTTGGTGTGAGCTCTCCATAGAGGATATCCTTTGGGATCCGGGTGTCCTCCATGTGGTGAATGAGGCCCAGCTAGTGCAGTCTCTGTTGCCTGAGCAGAGTGTACATGCCGGGAAGGCCAGGGGCGAGAGAGGTATACTCCTGCCAGAGTATACCCAGGATATGGCAGATCCTTCTGAAGTGGAGGGTATTCAGTCTTCTCTCCTGTCTGGCGTAGGTGGTCCACATTTCTCTGCCATACAGCGGTGTGTGTATGATGCAGGCGTTGTACACTGACACTTTTGTCTTCATTGTCAGTTTGGGATTTGTCCAGACTCGAGTCGGGAGGTGAGCAAGAGTTGAGGCTGCTTTCCCGATCCTCTTGTCGATCTCAGTGTCCAAGGAGAGGTTGTCAGTGATGGTAGAGCCAAGGTAGACCCACCCCTCTCTCACACTTGCAAGGCTTTCGGGCTGACTATCAGTCTGAAGAAGATGGGTGTCCCGGGACAGGACACCCCACCACTGACAACGACAAACTCACCGTCGCCCATCAGTTTACGAACCTTGCCTCGTTAGAGAGAAGGTGGCGGAGAGGTGACTTACTTGAGAGGTGTAAGATAATCAGAGGGTGAGATAGGGTGGACAGGGAGAGCCTTTTTCCTCAGATGGTGATGGCCAGCACGAGGGGCCATAGACATAGGACAGATGTCAGAGGTAGTTTCCTTACTCTGAGAGTAGTAGGGGTGTGGTACGCCCTGCCTACAACAGTAATAGACTCACCAACTTTAAGGGCATTTAAATGGTCATTGGATAGGCGTGTGGATGAGAATGGAATGGTGGAGGTTAGATGGGCTTCCGATTGGTTCCACAGGTCGGTGCAGCATTGAGGGCCGAAGGGCCTGTACTGCGCTGGGATGGTCTATGTTCTATAACACCCTTTTTTTCTGTTTCTGTCGGTATGGGGGATTTGGAAGAGATTAGAGTTTGATCTGGAGCAGTTAGACGACAATGTTTCATCATCGTTTACCTGTGTCGAGGATAATTTTCACTGTAAAAACTGGCAGGTTTTGTTAAGCACACGCTCACAGCCCATCTTTTTTGTAATCTAAAAGACTGGCAAATTCAGGAACTTGCATACTTAGATAAAACAGCTCACTTTCGTGATGAGCCTGGGAGTAGCAGAGCGGGAATTCCAGCGCGCTGCCATAGAGAGGTGGAACAAAGCTGGGGTGGGGATGGGGGTGGGGGCACTGCTTCAGGGGGGCTTGGTGTGGAACGAGTCAATGACACAGGGGGGGGGATAGCACCAGGTACTCGGCTACATTGGCAACATGGCAATGAATGACAACATCAGGTGACAGAGTCATCCCAAGGAAAGTTTCACACCCAGCTGGGTTGAGAGACGATGGGATACTCCCACCTTTCCTGGTGAGTGCATCTGATCAATAACACATCAGAAGTTTAAAGCCAAAAGGAACAGGAACAGGGAGAGGCCATTCGGCAGTTGGAGCCAGCCAGTGCCTGATCTAATGTTCCTCGCATCCACTTTTCTGCCGTTTCCCCAGGAACCTGGACTCCTGATTTAACACCATCCAGGAGAAAGCAGCCGCTGGATTGGCACCACATCCACAAACACCCCGTCACCCACCGACGCTCAGTAACAGCAGTGTGTACCATCCCCTCCCTCCCCCACCGACCCTCAGTAACAGCAGTGTGTACCATCCCCTCCCTCCCCCCCACCGACGCTCAGTAACAGCAGTGTGTACCATCCCCTCCCTCCCTCCCCCACCGACGCTCAGTAACAGCAGTGTGTACCATCCCCTCCCTCCCCCCCCACTGACGCTCAGTAACAGCAGTGTGTACCATCCCCTCCCTCCCCCACCGACGCTCAGTAACAGCAGTGTGTACCATCCCCTCCCTCCCCCACCGACGCTCAGTAACAGCAGTGTGTACCATCCCCTCCCTCCCCCCCCACTGACGCTCAGTAACAGCAGTGTGTACCATCCCCTCCCTCCCCCACCGACGCTCAGTAACAGCAGTGTGTACCATCCCCTCCCTCCCCCCCCCACCGACGCTCAGTAACAGCAGTGTGTACCATCCCCTCCCTCCCCCCACCGACACTCAGTAACAGCAGTGTGTACCATCCCCTCCCTCCCCCACCGACCCTCAGTAACAGCAGTGTGTACCATCCCCTCCCTCCCTCCCCCAACGACGCTCAGTAACAGCAGTGTGTACCATCCCCTCCCTCCCCCACCGACACTCAGTAACAGCAGTGTGTACCGTCCCCTCCCTTCCCCCACCGACGCTCAGTAACAGCAGTGTGTACCATCCCCTCCCCCCCCACCGACACTCAGTAACAGCAGTGTGTACCATCCCCTCCCTCCCCCACCGACCCTCAGTAACAGCAGTGTGTACCATCCCCTCCCTCCCTCCCCCAACGACGCTCAGTAACAGCAGTGTGTACCATCCCCTCCCTCCCCCACCGACGCTCAGTAACAGCAGTGTGTACCATCCCCTCCCCCCCCACCGACACTCAGTCACAGCAGTGTGTACCATCCCCTCCCACCCCCCCTACCGACACTCAGTAACAGCAGTGTGTACCATCCCCTCCCCCCCCACAGACGCTCAGTAACAGCAGTGTGTACCATCCCCTCCCCGCCCCCACCGACGCTCAGTAACAGCAGTGTGTACCATCCCCTCCCTCCCCCCCACCGACCCTCAGTAACAGCAGTGTGTACCATCCCCTCCCTCCCCCCCCCACCGACCCTCAGTAACAGCAGTGTGTACCATCCCCTCCCTCCCCCCCACCGACCCTCAGTAACAGCAGTGTGTACCATCCCCTCCCTCCCCCCACCGACCCTCAGTAACAGCAGTGTGTACCATCCCCTCCCTCCCCCCCCCACCGACCCTCAGTAACAGCAGTGTGTACCATCCCCTCCCTCCCCCCCCCACCGACCCTCAGTAACAGCAGTGTGTACCATCCCCACCCTCCCCCCCACCGACACTCAGTAACAGCAGTGTGTACCATCCCCTCCCTCCCCCCACCGACACTCAGTAACAGCAGTGTGTACCATCCCCTCCCTCCCCCACCGACCCTCAGTAACAGCAGTGTGTACCATCCCCTCCCTCCCCCCCACCGACGCTCAGTAACAGCAGTGTGTACCATCCCCTCCCTCCCCCCCACCGACCCTCAGTAACAGCAGTGTGTACCATCCCCTCCCTCCCCCCCCCACCGACGCTCAGTAACATCAGTGTGTACCATCCCCTCCCTCCCCCCCACCGACACTCAGTAACAGCAGTGTGTACCATCCCCTCCCCCCCCCCACCGACGCTCAGTAACATCAGTGTGTACCATCCCCTCCCTCCCCCCACCGACCCTCAGTTACAGCAGTGTGTACCATCCCCTCCCTCCCCCACCGACGCTCAGTAACAGCAGTGTGTACCATCCCCTCCTCCCCCCCACCGACGCTCAGTAACAGCAGTGTGTACCATCCCCTCCCTCCCCACCCACCGACGCTCAGTAACAGCAGTGTGTACCATCCCCTCCCTCCCCCCCCCACCGACGCTCAGTAACAGCAGTGTGTATCATCCCCTCCCTCCCCCCCCCCACCGACGCTCAGTAACAGCAGTGTGTACCATCCCCTCCCTCCCCCCACCGACGCTCAGTAACAGCAGTGTGTACCATCCCCTCCTTCCCCCCCACCGACGCTCAGTAACAGCAGTGTGTACCATCCCCTCCCCCCCCCACAGACACTCAGTAACAGCAGTGTGTACCATCCCCTCCCTCCCCCCCCACCGACGCTCAGTAACAGCAGTGTGTACCATCCCCTCCCCCCCACCGACGCTCAGTAACAGCAGTGTGTACCATCCCCTCCCTCCCCCCACCGACGCTCAGTAACAGCAGTGTGTACCATCCCCTCCCTCCCCCCACCGACACTCAGTAATAGCAGTGTGTACCATCCCCTCCCTCCCCCACCGACACTCAGTAATAGCAGTGTGTACCATCCCCTCCCTCCCCCCCCACCGACGCTCAGTAACAGCAGTGTGTACCATCCCCTCCCCCCCCACCGACACTCAGTAACAGCAGTGTGTACCATCCCCTCCCTCCCCCCCCACCGACGCTCAGTAACAGCAGTGTGTACCATCCCCTCCCCCCCCACCGACACTCAGTAACAGCAGTGTGTACCATCCCCTCCTTCCCCCCCCCACCGACACTCAGTAACAGCAGTGTGTACCATCCCCTCCCTCCCCCACCGACACTCAGTAATAGCAGTGTGTACCATCCCCTCCCTCCCCCACCGACCCTCAGTAACAGCAGTGTGTACCATCCCCTCCCTCCCCCCACCGACCCTCAGTAACAGCAGTGTGTACCATCCCCTCCCCCCCCCACCGACGCTCAGTAACAGCAGTGTGTACCATCCCCTCCCCCCCCCACCGACCCTCAGTAACAGCAGTGTGTACCATCCCCTCCCTCCCCCCCCACCGACCCTCAGTAACAGCAGTGTGTACCATCCACTCCCTCCCCCACCGACGCTCAGTAACAGCAGTGTGTACCATCCCCTCCCCCCCCACCGACACTCAGTAACAGCAGTGTGTACCATCCCCTCCCTCCCCCCCACCGACACTCAGTAACAGCAGTGTGTACCATCCCCTCCCTCCCCCACCGACACTCAGTAACAGCAGTGTGTACCATCCCCTCCCCCCCCCCCACCGACGCTCAGTAACAGCAGTGTGTACCATCCCCTCCCTCCCCCCCACCGACGCTCAGTAACAGCAGTGTGTCCCATCCCCTCCCTCCCCCCCCACCGACACTCAGTAACAGCAGTGTGTACCATCCCCTCCCTCCCCCCCACCGAAGCTCAGTAACAGCAGTGTGTACCATCCCCTCCCTCCCCCCCCACCGACACTCAGTAACAGCAGTGTGTACCATCCCCTCCCCCCCCCCCACCGACGCTCAGTAACAGCAGTGTGTACCATCCCCTCCCTCCCCCCCACCGAAGCTCAGTGACAGCAGTGTGTACCATCCCCTCCCTCCCCCCCCACCGACCCTCAGTAACAGCAGTGTGTACCATCCCCTCCCCCCCCCCACCGACACTCAGTAACAGCAGTGTGTACCATCCCCTCCCTCCCCCCCCACCGACACTCAGTAACAGCAGTGTGTACCATCCCCTCCCTCCCCCCCACCGACGCTCAGTAACAGCAGTGTGTACCATCCCCTCCCTCCCCCCCACCGAAGCTCAGTAACAGCAGTGTGTACCATCCCCTCCCCCCCCACCGACACTCAGTAACAGCAGTGTGTACTATCCCCTCCCCCCCCACCGACCCTCAGTAACAGCAGTGTGTACCATCCCCTCCCCCCCCACCGACGCTCAGTAACAGCAGTGTGTACCATCCCCTCCCTCCCCCACCGACACTCAGTAACAGCAGTGTGTACCATCCCCTCCCTCCCCCCCACCGACGCTTAGTAACAGCAGTGTGTACCATCCCCTCCCTCCCCCACCGACGCTCAGTAACAGCAGTGTGTACCATCCCTCCCTCCCCCCACCGACGCTCAGTAACAGCAGTGTGTACCATCCCCTCCCTCCCCCCACCGACCCTCAGTAACAGCAGTGTGTACCATCCCCTCCCCCCCCCACCGACACTCAGTAACAGCAGTGTGTACCATCCCCTCCCCCCCCCCCACCGACACTCAGTAACAGCAGTGTGTACCATCCCCTCCCTCCCCCCCACCGACACTCAGTAACAGCAGTGTGTGCCATCCCCTCCCTCCCCCCCACCGACACTCAGTAACAGCAGTGTGTACCATCCCCTCCCTCCCCCCACCGACGCTCAGTAACAGCAGTGTGTACCATCCCCTCCCTCCCCCCACCGACGCTCAGTAACAGCAGTGTGTACCATCCCCTCCCCCCCCCACCGACACTCAGTAACAGCAGTGTGTACCATCCCCTCCCCCCCCACCGACGCTCAGTAACAGCAGTGTGTACCATCCCCTCCCCCCCACCGACACTCAGTAACAGCAGTGTGTACCATCCCCTCCCTCCCCCACCGACACTCAGTAACAGCAGTGTGTACCATCCCCTCCCACCCCCCCACCGACGCTCAGTAACAGCAGTGTGTACCATCCCCTCCCTCCCCCACCGACACTCAGTAACAGCAGTGTGTACCATCCCCTCCCTCCCCCCCACCGACACTCAGTAACAGCAGTGTGTACCATCCCCTCCCTCCCCCCCACCGACACTCAGTAACAGCAGTGTGTACCATCCCCTCCCTCCCCCACCGACACTCAGTAACAGCAGTGTGTACCATCCCCTCCCTCCCCCCCCCACCGACACTCAGTAACAGCAGTGTGTACCATCCCCTCCCTCCCCCCCACCGACACTCAGTAACAGCAGTGTGTACCATCCCCTCCCTCCCCCCCCCACCGACGCTCAGTAACAGCAGTGTGTACCATCCCCTCCCTCCCCACCGACACTCAGTAACAGCAGTGTGTACCATCCCCTCCCTCCCCCACCGACACTCAGTAACAGCAGTGTGTACCATCCCCTCCCCCCCCCCACCAACACTCAGTAACAGCAGTGTGTACCATCCCCTCCCTCCCCCACCGACGCTCAGTAACAGCAGTGTGTACCATCCCCTCCCACCCCCCCACCGACCCTCAGTAACAGCAGTGTGTACCATCCGCTCCCCCCCCACCGACACTCAGTAACAGCAGTGTGTACCATCCCCTCCCCCCCCCCACCGACACTCAGTAACAGCAGTGTGTACCATCCCCTCCCTCCCCCCACCGACACTCAGTAACAGCAGTGTGTACCATCCCCTCCCTCCCCCCACCGACACTCAGTAACAGCAGTGTGTACCATCCCCTCCCTCCCCCCCACCGACCCTCAGTAACAGCAGTGTGTACCATCCCCTCCCTCCCCCCCACCGACACTCAGTAACAGCAGTGTGTACCATCCCCTCCCCCCCCCACCGACGCTCAGTAACAGCAGTGTGTACCATCCCCTCCCTCCCCACCACCGACACTCAGTAACAGCAGTGTGTACCATCCCCTCCCTCCCCCACCGACGCTCAGTAACAGCAGTGTGTACCATCCCCTCCCTCCCCCCCCCACCGACGCTCAGTAACAGCAGTGTGTACCATCCCCTCCCTCCCCCCCCACCGACGCTCAGTAACAGCAGTGTGTACCATCCCCTCCCTCCCCCCCACCGACGCTCAGTAACAGCAGTGTGTACCATCCCCTCCCTCCCCCCCCACCGACGCTCAGTAACAGCAGTGTGTACCATCCCCTCCCCCCCCACCGACACTCAGTAACAGCAGTGTGTACCATCCCCTCCCTCCCTCCCCACCGACACTCAGTAACAGCAGTGTGTACCATCCCCTCCCTCCCCCCACCGACACTCAGTAACAGCAGTGTATACCATCCCCTCCCCCCCCACCGACACTCAGTAACAGCAGTGTGTACAATCCCCTCCCCCCCCCACCGACGCTCAGTAACAGCAGTGTGTACCATCCCCTCCCTCCCCCCCACCGACCCTCAGTAACAGCAGTGTGTACCATCCCCTCCCTCCCCCCCACCGACGCTCAGTAACAGCAGTGTGTACCATCCCCTCCCTCCCCACCACCGACGCTCAGTAACAGCAGTGTGTACCATCCCCTCCCTCCCCCCCCACCGACGCTCAGTAACAGCAGTGTGTACCATCCCCTCCCCCCCCACCGACACTCAGTAACAGCAGTGTGTACCATCCCCTCCCCCCCCACCGACACTCAGTAACAGCAGTGTGTACCATCCCCTCCCCCCCCACCAACACTCAGTAACAGCAGTGTGTACCATCCCCTCCCTCCCCACCACCGACGCTCAGTAACAGCAGTGTGTACCATCCCCTCCCTCCCCACCACCGACGCTCAGTAACAGCAGTGTGTACCATCCCCTCCCCCCCCACCGACACTCAGTAACAGCAGTGTGTACCATCCCCTCCCTCCCCCCCCACCGACGCTCAGTAACAGCAGTGTGTACCATCCCCTCCCCCCCCACCGACACTCAGTAACAGCAGTGTGTACCATCCCCTCCCCCCCCACCGACACTCAGTAACAGCAGTGTGTACCATCCCCTCCCCCCCCACCAACACTCAGTAACAGCAGTGTGTACCATCCCCTCCCTCCCCACCACCGACGCTCAGTAACAGCAGTGTGTACCATCCCCTCCCTCCCCACCACCGACGCTCAGTAACAGCAGTGTGTACCATCCCCTCCCCCCCCACCGACACTCAGTAACAGCAGTGTGTACCATCCCCTCCCTCCCCCCACCGACGCTCAGTAACAGCAGTGTGTACCATCCCCTCCCTCCCCACCACCGACGCTCAGTAACAGCAGTGTGTACCATCCCCTCCCTCCGCCCCACCGACGCTCAGTAACAGCAGTGTGTACCATCCCCTCCCTCCCCCCCCACCGACGCTCAGTAACAGCAGTGTGTACCATCCCCTCCCCCCCCACCGACGCTCAGTAACAGCAGTGTGTACCATCCCCTCCCTCCCTCCCCCACCGACACTCAGTAACAGCAGTGTGTACCATCCCCTCCCTCCCCCCACCGACGCTCAGTAACAGCAGTGTGTACCATCCCCTCCCTCCCCCCCACCGACGCTCAGTAACAGCAGTGTGTACCATCCCCTCCCTCCCCCCCCACCGACGCTCAGTAACAGCAGTGTGTACCATCCCCTCCCTCCCCCCCCACCGACGCTCAGTAACAGCAGTGTGTACCATCCCCTCCCTCCCCCACCGACACTCAGTAACAGCAGTGTGTACCATCCCCTCACTCCCCCCCACCGACACTCAGTAACAGCAGTGTGTGCCATCCCCTCCCTCCCCCCCACCGACACTCAGTAACAGCAGTGTGTACCATCCCCTCCCTCCCCCCACCGACCCTCAGTAACAGCAGTGTGTACCATCCCCTCCCCCCCCCACCGACACTCAGTAACAGCAGTGTGTACCATCCCCTCCCCCCCCCACCGACGCTCAGTAACAGCAGTGTGTACCATCCCCTCCCTCCCCCACCGACACTCAGTAACAGCAGTGTGTACCATCCCCTCCCTCCCCCCCACCGACACTCAGTAACAGCAGTGTGTGCCATCCCCTCCCTCCCCCCCACCGACGCTCAGTAACAGCAGTGTGTACCATCCCCTCCCTCCCCCCACCGACCCTCAGTAACAGCAGTGTGTACCATCCCCTCCCCCCCCCACCGACACTCAGTAACAGCAGTGTGTACCATCCCCTCCCTCCCCCACCGACACTCAGTAACAGCAGTGTGTACCATCCCCTCCCACCCCCCCACCGACCCTCAGTAACAGCAGTGTGTACCATCCCCTCCCTCCCCCCCACCGACCCTCAGTAACAGCAGTGTGTACCATCCCCTCCCCCCCCCACCGACACTCAGTAACAGCAGTGTGTACCATCCCCTCCCACCCCCCCACCGACCCTCAGTAACAGCAGTGTGTACCATCCCCTCCCTCCCCCCACCGACCCTCAGTAACAGCAGTGTGTGCCATCCCCTCCCTCCCCCCCACCGACGCTCAGTAACAGCAGTGTGTACCATCCCCTCCCTCCCCCCACCGACCCTCAGTAACAGCAGTGTGTACCATCCCCTCCCCCCCCCACCGACGCTCAGTAACAGCAGTGTGTACCATCCCCTCCCTCCCCCACCGACACTCAGTAACAGCAGTGTGTACCATCCCCTCCCTCCCCCCCCACCGACACTCAGTAACAGCAGTGTGTACCATCCCCTCCCTCCCCCCCACCGACACTCAGTAACAGCAGTGTGTACCATCCCCTCCCTCCCCCACCGACACTCAGTAACAGCAGTGTGTACCATCCCCTCCCTCCCCCCCACCGACACTCAGTAACAGCAGTGTGTACCATCCCCTCCCTCCCCCACCGACACTCAGTAACAGCAGTGTGTACCATCCCCTCCCTCCCCCCCCCACCGACACTCAGTAACAGCAGTGTGTACCATCCCCTCCCTCCCCCCCACCGACGCTCAGTAACAGCAGTGTGTACCATCCCCTCCCTCCCCCCCACCGACGCTCAGTAACAGCAGTGTGCACCATCTACCCCTCCCCCACCGACACTCAGTAACAGCAGTGTGTACCATCCCCTCCCTCCCCCCCCCACCGACGCTCAGTAACAGCAGTGTGTACCATCCCCTCCCTCCCCCCCACCGACGCTTAGTAACAGCAGTGTGTACCATCCCCTCCCTCCCCCACCGACGCTCAGTAACAGCAGTGTGTACCATCCCTCCCTCCCCCCACCGACGCTCAGTAACAGCAGTGTGTACCATCCCCTCCCTCCCCCCACCGACCCTCAGTAACAGCAGTGTGTACCATCCCCTCCCTCCCCCACCGACACTCAGTAACAGCAGTGTGTACCATCCCCTCCCACCCCCCCACCGACGCTCAGTAACAGCAGTGTGTACCATCCCCTCCCTCCCCCACCGACACTCAGTAACAGCAGTGTGTACCATCCCCTCCCTCCCCCCCCACCGACACTCAGTAACAGCAGTGTGTACCATCCCCTCCCTCCCCCCCACCGACACTCAGTAACAGCAGTGTGTACCATCCCCTCCCTCCCCCACCGACACTCAGTAACAGCAGTGTGTACCATCCCCTCCCTCCCCCCCCCCACCGACACTCAGTAACAGCAGTGTGTACCATCCCCTCCCTCCCCCCCACCGACACTCAGTAACAGCAGTGTGTACCATCCCCTCCCTCCCCCACCGACACTCAGTAACAGCAGTGTGTACCATCCCCTCCCTCCCCCCCCCACCGACACTCAGTAACAGCAGTGTGTACCATCCCCTCCCTCCCCCCCACCGACGCTCAGTAACAGCAGTGTGTACCATCCCCTCCCTCCCCCCCACCGACGCTCAGTAACAGCAGTGTGTACCATCCCCTCCCTCCCCCCACCGACACTCAGTAACAGCAGTGTGTACCATCCCCTCCCTCCCCCCCCCACCGACGCTCAGTAACAGCAGTGTGTACCATCCCCTCCCTCCCCACCGACACTCAGTAACAGCAGTGTGTACCATCCCCTCCCTCCCCCACCGACACTCAGTAACAGCAGTGTGTACCATCCCCTCCCCCCCCCCACCAACACTCAGTAACAGCAGTGTGTACCATCCCCTCCCTCCCCCACCGACGCTCAGTAACAGCAGTGTGTACCATCCCCTCCCACCCCCCCACCGACCCTCAGTAACAGCAGTGTGTACCATCCGCTCCCCCCCCACCGACACTCAGTAACAGCAGTGTGTACCATCCCCTCCCTCCCCCCACCGACACTCAGTAACAGCAGTGTGTACCATCCCCTCCCTCCCCCCCACCGACGCTCAGTAACAGCAGTGTGTACCATCCCCTCCCTCCCCACCGACACTCAGTAACAGCAGTGTGTACCATCCCCTCCCTCCCCACCGACACTCAGTAACAGCAGTGTGTACCATCCCCTCCCTCCCCCCACCGACACTCAGTAACAGCAGTGTGTACCATCCCCTCCCTCCCCCCCACCGACCCTCAGTAACAGCAGTGTGTACCATCCCCTCCCTCCCCCCCACCGACCCTCAGTAACAGCAGTGTGTACCATCCGCTCCCCCCCCACCGACACTCAGTAACAGCAGTGTGTACCATCCCCTCCCCCCCCCCACCGACACTCAGTAACAGCAGTGTGTACCATCCCCTCCCTCCCCCCACCGACACTCAGTAACAGCAGTGTGTACCATCCCCTCCCTCCCCCCCACCGACCCTCAGTAACAGCAGTGTGTACCATCCCCTCCCTCCCCCCCACCGACACTCAGTAACAGCAGTGTGTACCATCCCCTCCCCCCCCCACCGACGCTCAGTAACAGCAGTGTGTACCATCCCCTCCCTCCCCACCACCGACACTCAGTAACAGCAGTGTGTACCATCCCCTCCCTCCCCCACCGACGCTCAGTAACAGCAGTGTGTACCATCCCCTCCCTCCCCCCCCCACCGACGCTCAGTAACAGCAGTGTGTACCATCCCCTCCCTCCCCCCCCACCGACGCTCAGTAACAGCAGTGTGTACCATCCCCTCCCTCCCCCCCACCGACGCTCAGTAACAGCAGTGTGTACCATCCCCTCCCTCCCCCCCCACCGACGCTCAGTAACAGCAGTGTGTACCATCCCCTCCCTCCCCCCCACCGACACTCAGTAACAGCAGTGTGTACCATCCCCTCCCTCCCTCCCCACCGACACTCAGTAACAGCAGTGTGTACCATCCCCTCCCTCCCCCCACCGACACTCAGTAACAGCAGTGTATACCATCCCCTCCCCCCCCACCGACACTCAGTAACAGCAGTGTGTACCATCCCCTCCCTCCCCCACCGACGCTCAGTAACAGCAGTGTGTACCATCCCCTCCCTCCGCCCCACCGACGCTCAGTAACAGCAGTGTGTACCATCCCCTCCCTCCCCCCCCACCGACGCTCAGTAACAGCAGTGTGTACCATCCCCTCCCTCCCCCCCACCGACCCTCAGTAACAGCAGTGTGTACCATCCCCTCCCTCCCCCCCACCGACGCTCAGTAACAGCAGTGTGTACCATCCCCTCCCTCCCCCCCCACCGACGCTCAGTAACAGCAGTGTGTACCATCCCCTCCCCCCCCACCGACACTCAGTAACAGCAGTGTGTACCATCCCCTCCCCCCCCACCGACACTCAGTAACAGCAGTGTGTACCATCCCCTCCCCCCCCACCAACACTCAGTAACAGCAGTGTGTACCATCCCCTCCCTCCCCACCACCGACGCTCAGTAACAGCAGTGTGTACCATCCCCTCCCTCCCCACCACCGACGCTCAGTAACAGCAGTGTGTACCATCCCCTCCCCCCCCACCGACACTCAGTAACAGCAGTGTGTACCATCCCCTCCCTCCCCCCACCGACGCTCAGTAACAGCAGTGTGTACCATCCCCTCCCTCCCCACCACCGACGCTCAGTAACAGCAGTGTGTACCATCCCCTCCCTCCGCCCCACCGACGCTCAGTAACAGCAGTGTGTACCATCCCCTCCCTCCCCCCCCACCGACGCTCAGTAACAGCAGTGTGTACCATCCCCTCACTCCCCCCCACCGACACTCAGTAACAGCAGTGTGTACCATCTCCTCCCCCCCCACC
This sequence comes from Chiloscyllium plagiosum, assembly GCF_037043375.1. Lineage (NCBI taxonomy): Eukaryota > Metazoa > Chordata > Chondrichthyes > Orectolobiformes > Hemiscylliidae > Chiloscyllium > Chiloscyllium plagiosum. The sequence goes on along the minus strand of NW_028270141.1, from coordinate 163,560,612 downwards.
GACGCTCAGTAACAGCAGTGTGTACCATCCCCTCCCTCCCCACCACCGACGCTCAGTAACAGCAGTGTGTACCATCCCCTCCCTCCGCCCCACCGACGCTCAGTAACAGCAGTGTGTACCATCCCCTCACTCCCCCCCACCGACGCTCAGTAACAGCAGTGTGTACCATCCACTCCCTCCCCCACCGACCCTCAGTAACAGCAGTGTGTACCATCTCCTCCCTCCCCCCCACCGACACTCAGTAACAGCAGTGTGTACCATCCCCTCCCTCCCCCCCCACCGACGCTCAGTAACAGCAGTGTGTACCATCCCCTCCCTCCCCCCCCACCGACGCTCAGTAACAGCAGTGTGTACCATCCCCTCCCCCCCCACCGACGCTCAGTAACAGCAGTGTGTACCATCCCCTCCCTCCCTCCCCCACCGACACTCAGTAACAGCAGTGTGTACCATCCCCTCCCTCCCCCCACCGACGCTCAGTAACAGCAGTGTGTACCATCCCCTCCCTCCCCCCCACCGACGCTCAGTAACAGCAGTGTGTACCATCCCCTCCCTCCCCCCCCACCGACGCTCAGTAACAGCAGTGTGTACCATCCCCTCCCTCCCCCCCCACCGACGCTCAGTAACAGCAGTGTGTACCATCCCCTCCCTCCCCCCCCACCGACGCTCAGTAACAGCAGTGTGTACCATCCCCTCCCTCCCCCACCGACACTCAGTAACAGCAGTGTGTACCATCCCCTCACTCCCCCCCACCGACACTCAGTAACAGCAGTGTGTACCATCCCCTCCCTCCCCCACCGACACTCAGTAACAGCAGTGTGTACCATCCCCTCACTCCCCCCCACCGACACTCAGTAACAGCAGTGTGTGCCATCCCCTCCCTCCCCCCCACCGACACTCAGTAACAGCAGTGTGTACCATCCCCTCCCTCCCCCCACCGACGCTCAGTAACAGCAGTGTGTACCATCCCCTCCCTCCCCCCACCGACCCTCAGTAACAGCAGTGTGTACCATCCCCTCCCCCCCCCACCGACACTCAGTAACAGCAGTGTGTACCATCCCCTCCCCCCCCCACCGACGCTCAGTAACAGCAGTGTGTACCATCCCCTCCCTCCCCCACCGACACTCAGTAACAGCAGTGTGTACCATCCCCTCCCACCCCCCCACCGACGCTCAGTAACAGCAGTGTGTACCATCCCCTCCCTCCCCCACCGACACTCAGTAACAGCAGTGTGTACCATCCCCTCCCTCCCCCCCCACCGACACTCAGTAACAGCAGTGTGTACCATCCCCTCCCTCCCCCCCACCGACGCTCAGTAACAGCAGTGTGCACCATCTACCCCTCCCCCACCGACGCTCAGTAACAGCAGTGTGTACCATCCCCTCACCCCCCCACCGACACTCAGTAACAGCAGTGTGTACCATCCCCTCCCTCCCCCACCGACACTCAGTAACAGCAGTGTGTACCATCCCCTCCCCCCCCCCACCGACACTCAGTAACAGCAGTGTGTACCATCCCCTCCCCCCCCCACCGACGCTCAGTAACAGCAGTGTGTACCATCCCCTCCCTCCCCCACCGACACTCAGTAACAGCAGTGTGTACCATCCCCTCCCACCCCCCCACCGACGCTCAGTAACAGCAGTGTGTACCATCCCCTCCCTCCCCCACCGACACTCAGTAACAGCAGTGTGTACCATCCCCTCCCTCCCCCCCCACCGACACTCAGTAACAGCAGTGTGTACCATCCCCTCCCTCCCCCCCCCACCGACGCTCAGTAACAGCAGTGTGTACCATCCCCTCCCTCCCCCCCACCGACGCTTAGTAACAGCAGTGTGTACCATCCCCTCCCTCCCCCACCGACGCTCAGTAACAGCAGTGTGTACCATCCCCTCCCTCCGCCCCACCGACGCTCAGTAACAGCAGTGTGTACCATCCCCTCCCTCCCCCCCCACCGACGCTCAGTAACAGCAGTGTGTACCATCCCCTCCCTCCCCCCCACCGACCCTCAGTAACAGCAGTGTGTACCATCCCCTCCCTCCCCCCCACCGACGCTCAGTAACAGCAGTGTGTACCATCCCCTCCCTCCCCACCACCGACGCTCAGTAACAGCAGTGTGTACCATCCCCTCCCTCCCCCCCCACCGACGCTCAGTAACAGCAGTGTGTACCATCCCCTCCCCCCCCACCGACACTCAGTAACAGCAGTGTGTACCATCCCCTCCCCCCCCACCGACACTCAGTAACAGCAGTGTGTACCATCCCCTCCCCCCCCACCAACACTCAGTAACAGCAGTGTGTACCATCCCCTCCCTCCCCACCACCGACGCTCAGTAACAGCAGTGTGTACCATCCCCTCCCCCCCCACCGACACTCAGTAACAGCAGTGTGTACCATCCCCTCCCCCCCCACCGACACTCAGTAACAGCAGTGTGTACCATCCCCTCCCTCCCCCACCGACGCTCAGTAACAGCAGTGTGTACCATCCCCTCCCTCCGCCCCACCGACGCTCAGTAACAGCAGTGTGTACCATCCCCTCCCTCCCCCCCCACCGACGCTCAGTAACAGCAGTGTGTACCATCCCCTCCCCCCCCACCGACGCTCAGTAACAGCAGTGTGTACCATCCCCTCCCTCCCTCCCCCACCGACACTCAGTAACAGCAGTGTGTACCATCCCCTCCCTCCCCCCACCGACGCTCAGTAACAGCAGTGTGTACCATCCCCTCCCTCCCCCCCACCGACGCTCAGTAACAGCAGTGTGTACCATCCCCTCCCTCCCCCCCCACCGACGCTCAGTAACAGCAGTGTGTACCATCCCCTCCCTCCCCCCCCACCGACGCTCAGTAACAGCAGTGTGTACCATCCCCTCCCTCCCCCCCCACCGACGCTCAGTAACAGCAGTGTGTACCATCCCCTCCCTCCCCCACCGACACTCAGTAACAGCAGTGTGTACCATCCCCTCACTCCCCCCCACCGACGCTCAGTAACAGCAGTGTGTACCATCCCCTCCCTCCCCCCCCACCGACGCTCAGTAACAGCAGTGTGTACCATCCCCTCACTCCCCCCCACCGACACTCAGTAACAGCAGTGTGTACCATCCCCTCCCTCCCCCCCCACCGACGCTCAGTAACAGCAGTGTGTACCATCCCCTCCCTCCCCCACCGACACTCAGTAACAGCAGTGTGTACCATCCCCTCCCTCCCCCCCACCGACGCTCAGTAACAGCAGTGTGTACCATCTACAAGATACCCTGCAGGAACTCCCCAAAGATCCTCAGGCAGCCCCTTCCAAACCCACAGCCACTTCCATCTGGAAGGACAAGGGGCAGCAGATACACGGGAACCCCACCCCCTGCAAGTCCCCCTCCGAGTCCCTCCCATCCTGACTGGGAAATATCTCCCCGTTCGCTCACTGTCACTGGGTCCGAATCCTGGAATTCCCTCCCTCAGGGACATTGTGGGTCTACCCCCAGCACACGGACTGCAGCGGGTCAGGAAGGCAGCTCCCCCCCACCCTCTCAAGGGGGCAACTGGGGACGGGGTAATAAATACTGCCACCCTTGTCCTATAATTAGAAATGGGATTGGCTTTTTATTCCAATTGATAATGATTACACTGTCATCATTGGAAGGGCTTTACATTCCAGATTGGATTAATTCAGTTCAGACTTTCCCGTTAATGTCCCATTTGAAGTTGTGTGTCAGTCTGGCTTTCGAAGAGTAGGCCAGTGAGAGTAACCCTCCCCACTCCTCCCTCACTGTGTACTCACCCTGCTTGATCAGATCCATCTTACAGACCCTCTCCTCCTCTCTCTCCTTGCCCCTCTTCCATTCGGTTTTCCCTTTGTTGAAGTAATGTTGAGAGAACTCCTACGGGACAGTTGAAGACAAACGGACAAGAAATAAAACAAAGGATGCTGCAAATCTGAAGCAAAATCTGCTGCAGCCACTCAGCAGCTCTGGCAGCATCCGTGGAGAGAAAGCAGAGGTAACGTTTCTGGTCTAGTGCCCAGAGGGAACAGTGGGCAGATAGTGCCTTACCAAACCCGACCCAATGAGTCTCCTCAATGAAGGGGCCCTGTGCCTCCCCCTCCCACCCCCCAGCTCACAGCCCCCCTCCCCTGTTAGAGTAAAACAAAATGCAAAGCTCACCAAGTGGGGGAGGGCGAGGTAGGCCAGGATAGCGAGCAGAATCACCACACAGGCTGTATTAAAATACCCAAAAGCACTTTCAGTTGGTGAGGAGCCACCTACAAACGGAATGAACAATTTCAGTGATGGGGTGAAGCAGCCCAAATCATGTCCTGTATCCCAGCCACACGTCCCTCCGCATTACAGCTTCCCAACTCATCCCGAATCCTAGTTCCCCAATGTTACCCCGATGCTCACATCCCAACCCCAAAACCAAGTTTACTCTCCATACCCTGCGATCCTTCCCCATCCTTCCTGACAACAGCACGAGGACGTGTTCACATTGTTAAGGTTGGAGGACCACGTTTGACAGTGAGGGGGGGGTGAGAAATAGTGCAGCACATGGGTTTTAACCAGGAAGCTGTCATGCTCTGGAGCTGGGAGAGGGAGGACAGTGCATTTTCAAAGGGGATGGGCTCTACAGAGGGGAATACGGATTCCAAAAGCCAGTGCACAAGTCACTGAAATACGGCCAATGGCTAAAATAATAGGCTTTAACAATCTAAAAGGATAAAAAGCATAGGGTCAGATTCAGAGTAAAGCTCTCTCTACACTGTCCCCACCAAACACTCCCAGGACAGGGTCAGATACAGAGTAAAGCTCTCCCTACACTGTCCCCACCAAACACTCCCAGGACAGGGTCAGATACAGAGTAAAGCTCTCTCTACCCTGTCCCCACCAAACACTCCCAGGACATGGTCAGATACAGAGTAAAGCTCTCCCTACACTGTCCCCACCAAACACTCCCAGGACAGGGTCAGATACAGAGTAAAGCTCTCCCTACACTGTCCCCACCAAACACTCCCAGGACAGGATCAGATACAGAGTAAAGCTCTCTCTACCCTGTCCCCACCAAACACTCCCAGGACAGGGTCAGATACAGAGTAAAGCTCTCTCTACCCTGTCCCCACCAAACACTCCCAGGACAGGGTCAGATACAGAGTAAAGCTCTCTCTACCCTGTCCCCACCAAACACTCCCAGGACATGGTCAGATACAGAGTAAAGCTCTCCCTACACTGTCCCCACCAAACACTCCCAGGACAGGGTCAGATACAGAGTAAAGCTCTCCCTACACTGTCCCCACCAAACACTCCCAGGACAGGGTCAGATACAGAGTAAAGCTCTCCCTACACTGTCCCCACCAAACACTCCCAGGACAGGGTCAGATACAGAGTAAAGCTCTCCCTACACTGTCCCCACCAAACACTCCCAGGACAGGGTCAGATACAGAGTAAAGCTCTCCCTACACTGTCCCCATCAAACACTCCCAGGACAGGGTCAGATACAGAGTAAAGCTCTCTCTACACTGTCCCCATCAAACACTCCCAGGACAGGGTCAGATACAGAGTAAAGCTCTCCCTACCCTGTCCCCATCAAACACTCCCAGGACAGGGTCAGATACAGAGTAAAGCTCTCCCTACACTGTCCCCATCAAACACTCCCAGGACAGGGTCAGATACAGAGTAAAGCTCTCTCTACACTGTCCCTTATCAAACACTCCCAGGACAGGGTCAGATACAGAGTAAAGCTCTCTATACACTGTCCCCACCAAACACTCCCAGGACAGGGTCAGATGCAGAGTAAAGCTCTCTCTACACTGTCCCCACCAAACACTCCCAGGACAGGATCAGATACAGAGTAAAGCTCTCCCTACACTGTCCCCATCAAACACTCCCAGGACAGGGTCAGATACAGAGTAAAGCTCTCCCTACACTGTCCCCACCAAACACTCCCAGGACAGGGTCAGATACAGAGTAAAGCTCTCCCTACCCTGTCCCCATCAAACACTCCCAGGACAGGGTCAGATACAGAGTAAAGCTCTCTCTACCCTGTCCCCATCAAACACTCCCAGGACAGGGTCAGATACAGAGTAAAGCTCTCTCTACCCTGTCCCCACCAAACACTCCCAGGACAGGGTCAGATACAGAGTAAAGCTCTCCCTACACTGTCCCCACCAAACACTCCCAGGACAGGGTCAGATACAGAGTAAAGCTCTCCCTACACTGTCCCCACCAAACACTCCCAGGACAGGGTCAGATACATAGTAAAGCTCTCCCTACACTGTCCCCATCAAACACTCCCAGGGACAGGGTCAGATACAGAGTAAAGCTCTCCCTACACTGTCCCCATCAAACACTCCCAGGACAGGGTCAGATACAGAGTAAAGCTCTCTCTACCCTGTCCCCATCAAACACTCCCAGGGACAGGGTCAGATACAGAGTAAAGCTCTCCCTACACTGTCCCCATCAAACACTCCCAGGACAGGGTCAGATACAGAGTAAAGCTCTCTCTACACTGTCCCCACCAAACACTCCCAGGACAGGGTCAGATACAGAGTAAAGCTCTCTCTACCCTGTCCCCATCAAACACTCCCAGGACAGGGTCAGATACAGAGTAAAGCTCTCTCTACCCTGTCCCCATCAAACACTCCCAGGACAGGGTCAGATACAGAGTAAAGCTCTCTCTACCCTGTCCCCACCAAACACTCCCAGGACAGGGTCAGATACAGAGTAAAGCTCTCCCTACACTGTCCCCACCAAACACTCCCAGGGACAGGGTCAGATACAGAGTAAAGCTCTCTCTACACCGTCCCTTATCAAACCCTCCCAGGACAGGGTCAGATACAGAGTAAAGCTCTCTCTACCCTGTCCCCACCAAACACTCCCAGGGACAGGGTCAGATACAGAGTAAAGCTCTCTCTACACTGTCCCCACCAAACACTCCCAGGACAGGGTCAGATACAGAGTAAAGCTCTCCCTACACTGTCCCCACCAAACACTACCAGGACAGGGTCAGATACAGAGTAAAGCTCTCTCTACACTGTCCCCACCAAACACTCCCAGGACAGGGTCAGATACAGAGTAAAGCTCTCTCTACACTGTCCCCATCAAACACTCCCAGGGCAGGGTCAGATACAGAGTAAAGCTCTCTCTACACTGTCCCCACCAAACACTCCCAGGACAGGGTCAGATACAGAGTAAAGCTCTCTCTACCCTGTCCCCACCAAACACTCCCAGGACAGGGTCAGATACAGAGTAAAGCTCTCCCTACACTGTCCCCACCAAACACTCCCAGGGCAGGGTCAGCGTGGGGTTAGATACAGAGTAAAGCTCTCTCTACCCTGTCCCCACCAAACACTCCCAGGACAGGGTCAGATACAGAGTAAAGCTCTCCCTACACTGTCCCCACCAAACACTCCCAGGGACAGGGTCAGATACAGAGTAAAGCTCTCTCTACACCGTCCCTTATCAAACACTCCCAGGACAGGGTCAGATACAGAGTAAAGCTCTCTCTACACTGTCCCCATCAATCACTCCCAGGGACAGGGTCAGATACAGAGTAGAGCTCTCTCTACCCTGTCCCCACCAAACACTCCCAGGACAGGGTCAGATACAGAGTAAAGCTCTCCCTACACTGTCCCCACCAAACACTCCCAGGACAGGGTCAGATACAGAGTAAAGCTCTCTCTACCCTGTCCCCATCAAACACTCCCAGGACAGGGTCAGATACAGAGTAAAGCTCTCTCTACCCTGTCCCCATCAAACACTCCCAGGACAGGGTCAGATACAGAGTAGAGCTCTCTCTACCCTGTCCCCACCAAACACTCCCAGGACAGGGTCAGATACAGAGTAAAGCTCTCCCTACACTGTCCCCACCAAACACTCCCAGGGACAGGGTCAGATACAGAGTAAAGCTCTCCCTACACTGTCCCCACCAAACACTCCCAGGGACAGGGTCAGATACAGAGTAAAGCTCTCCCTACACTGTCCCCATCAAACACTCCCAGGACAGGGTCAGATACAGAGTAAAGCTCTCCCTACACTGTCCCCATCAAACACTCCCAGGACAGGGTCAGATACATAGTAAAGCTCTCTCTACACTGTCCCCATCAAACACTCCCAGGGACAGGGTCAGATACAGAGTAAAGCTCTCCCTACCCTGTCCCCACCAAACACTCCCAGGGACAGGGTCAGATACAGAGTAAAGCTCTCTCTACACTGTCCCCACCAAACACTCCCAGGGCAGGGTCAGATACAGAGTAAAGCTCTCCCTACACTGTCCCCACCAAACACTCCCAGGACAGGGTCAGATACAGAGTAAAGCTCTCCCTACACTGTCCCCATCAAACACTCCCAGGACAGGGTCAGATACAGAGTAAAGCTCTCCCTACACTGTCCCCATCAAACACTCCCAGGACAGGGTCAGATACAGAGTAAAGCTCTCTCTACCCTGTCCCCACCAAACACTCCCAGGCCAGGGTCAGTTACAGAGTAAAGCTCTCTCTACACTGTCCCCACCAAACACTCCCAGGGCAGGGTCAGCATGGGTTTAGATTCAGAGTAAAGCTCCCTCTACACTGTCCCCATCAAACACTCCCAGGACAGGGTCAGATACAGAGTAAAGCTCTCCCTACACTGTCCCTTATCAAACACTCCCAGGACAGGGTCAGATACAGAGTAAAGCTCTCCCTACACTGTCCCATCAAACACTCCCAGGACAGGGTCAGATACAGAGTAAAGCTCTCTCTACACTGTCCCCATCAAACACTCCCAGGGACAGGGTCAGATACAGAGTAAAGCTCTCCCTACACTGTCCCCATCAAACACTCCCAGGACAGGGTCAGATACAGAGTAAAGCTCTCTCTACACTGTCCCCACCAAACACTCCCAGGACAGGGTCAGATACAGAGTAAAGCTCTCTCTACACTGTCCCCACCAAACACTCCCAGGACAGGGTCAGATACAGAGTAAAGCTCTCCCTACACTGTCCCCACCAAACACTCCCAGGACAGGGTCAGATACAGAGTAAAGCTCTCTCTACACCGTCCCTTATCAAACACTCCCAGGACAGGGTCAGATACAGAGTAAAGCTCTCCCTACACTGTCCCCACCAAACACTCCCAGGACAGGGTCAGATACAGAGTAAAGCTCTCTCTACACCGTCCCTTATCAAACACTCCCAGGACAGGGTCAGATACAGAGTAAAGCTCTCCCTACACTGTCCCCACCAAACACTCCCAGGACAGGGTCAGATACAGAGTAAAGCTCTCTCTACACCGTCCCTTATCAAACACTCCCAGGACAGGGTCAGATACAGAGTAAAGCTCTCCCTACACTGTCCCCACCAAACACTCCCAGGACAGGGTCAGATACAGAGTAAAGCTCTCTCTACCCTGTCCCCACCAAACACTTCCAGGACAGGGTCAGATACAGAGTAAAGCTCTCCCTACACTGTCCCCATCAAACACTCCCAGGGCAGGGTCAGATACAGAGTAAAGCTCTCCCTACACTGTCCCCATCAAACACTCCCAGGGCAGGGTCAGATACATAGTAAAGCTCTCTCTACCCTGTCCCCACCAAACACTCCCAGGACAGGGTCAGATACAGAGTAAAGCTCTCTCTACCCTGTCCCCACCAAACACTCCCAGGACAGGGTCAGATACAGAGTAGAGCTCTCTCTACCCTGTCCCCATCAAACACTCCCAGGACAGGGTCAGATACAGAGTAAAGCTCTCTCTACCCTGTCCCCATCAAACACTCCCAGGACAGGGTCAGATACAGAGTAAAGCTCTCCCTACACTGTCCCCACCAAACACTCCCAGGGACAGGGTCAGATACAGAGTAAAGCTCTCTCTACACCGTCCCCATCAAACACTCCCAGGACAGGGTCAGATACAGAGTAAAGCTCTCTCTACCCTGTCCCCATCAAACACTCCCAGGGACAGGGTCAGATACAGAGTAAAGCTCTCTCTACCCTGTCCCCACCAAACACTCCCAGGACAGGATCAGATACAGAGTAAAGCTCTCCCTACCCTGTCCCCACCAAACACTCCCAGGACAGGGTCAGATACAGAGTAAAGCTCTCTCTACACTGTCCCCACCAAACACTCCCAGGACAGGGTCAGATACAGAGTAAAGCTCTCTCTACCCTGTCCCCACCAAACACTCCCAGGACAGGGTCAGATACAGAGTAAAGCTCCCTCTACACTGTCCCCACCAAACACTCCCAGGACAGGGACAGCATGTGGTAAGATTCAGAGTAAAGCTCTCTCTACACTGTCCCCATCAAACACTCCCCAGGACAGGGACAGATACAGAGTAAAGCTCTCTCTACACTGTCCCCATCAAACACTCCCAGGACAGGGACAGATACAGAGTAAAGCTCCTTCTACACTCTCCCTATCAAATATTCCCAGGACCGGGTCAGATACAGAGTAAAGCTCTCCCTACACTGTCCCTTATCAAACACTCCCAGGACAGGGTCAGATACAGAGTAAAGCTCTCCCTACACTGTCCCCACCAAACCCTCCCAGGACAGGGTCAGATACAGAGTAAAGCTCTCTCTACCCTGTCCCCATCAAACACTCCCAGGACAGGGTCAGATACAGAGTAAAGCTCCCTCTACCCTGTCCCCACCAAACCCTCCCAGGACAGGGTCAGATACAGAGTAAAGCTCCCTCTACACAGTTTCCATCAAACCCTCCCAGGCCGGTTTCTGCTTGCATGGCTGCCTAGGCCTTTGGGAGGGGATTGGGCTGTGTGTGACCGTGTTGTTGAGTGGTGTGTGTCCCTCCTGAGGCTCTGTGCTCGGTGACGATGATGACGAGGCAATCCCTTACTTGCGATGGCGCAGATCATGGCAAGTGCTGCGAAGGTCCCTGCCATTCCCTGACCACTCATGATGGGCGCAGTGTATAATGCAGGCAGTAACCCAGCCAGGCCGAAGATACTGCCCTGCAGGACAGCTCCGAAACCTGCAAGAGAGAGAGAGACAGACAGACAGACACACAGTGTGGAGGAAATCAGGAGCATTAAATCCCTGCAGTGTGGGAGTCCCCACCTGAACCCTGTAACCCTGCATTTCCCACGGCCAATCCACCCCGACCTGCACATCTTTGGACTGTGGGGGGAAACCCACGCAGACACGGGGAGAATGTGCACAGACAGTCGCCCGAGGCTGGAATCGAACCTGGGTCCCTGGTGCTAACCACTGAGCCTTCCTTTCACCGGCTGCCTCTTTTTGGTATTCCCTTTCGCGGCAGACAATTGCAACACCTTGTAAGGCCCAGTGTGTGTAACTGAGCCAAGTTGGGGGTCCCACGGTGGTTTTCTCTGCTCTCTGTAAAGACAGTTCCATCTTGGCTCACTCTCCTCGCCTCAGAATCACTGGATAATGAGGCAGCGAGGAGGTTATTCAGCCCATCTTGCTGTGCACGTTCTCTGAAAGAGTTTTCCACTAAGTACCTTTCTCCTACTTCCTCAGCGGTGCTCTGCAGGTTTCAGAGTCACTCTGTGATATCTGTCTGGATGGATTTCTGCCATGCCTTCAGACAGCAGGTTTTCTATCCCAAAAACACTCGACCTGACAGGGGTTTCCCCTCAGCCCCCTCCTGGTTCAACCTGACTCTGTGTCCTCTCATTACTGACCCTCACGTTGGAACTCTTTTGCTCTCAACAAACACGTTATATTTTCAACATCTCAAATAAATTTCCTCTTGACTTTCTCTGCTCCAAGGAGAACAATCCCAAGGTGCACCAGGGAAATTCCCCAAAGATCCTCAGGCAGCTCCTTCCAAACCCACAGCCACTTCCATCTGGAAGGACAAGGGGCAGCAGATACACGGGAACCCCACCCCCTGCAAGTCCCCCTCCGAGTCCCTCCCCATCCTGACTGGGAAATATCTCCCCGTTCCCTCACTGTCACTGGGTCCCGAATCCTGGAATTCCCTCCCTCAGGGACATTGTGGGTCTACCCCCAGCACACGGACTGCAGCGGGTCAGGAAGGCAGCTCACCCCCACCCTCTCAGGGGGGCAACTAGGGACGGGGTAATAAATGCTGGCCCAGCCTGCGACATCCACATCCCACAAATGAATATAAACAAAACCTCTATTTTCATCATATTACTATTGCTTTATGTTAAAAACAGATGCTTCCAAACCATTTTCTCAATTTCAAACTGAATATTAAATATTATCATGTTATGATCACTAGTTCCTAAGGGATATTTTACTTGTGGGCCAATTCTCAAACCTGCCTCTTTGCCCAGTACGAGATCCCAGGATAGCCCTAATGCAATCTATGGATTTGCTGTGTCTACCCTTTCCAACTTGATTGACCTTTCCACACAATAGCGGAAGGTGTAACACCTCTTCCCCCTCACTTGGCAAAGCCTCACATACACCTTCCAGGTCAAGCACTCTACCTCCTTCAATCCAGCCTCCTGTATTCACTGCTCCCACTGCCATCTCCTGCACACTGCCAAGACCAGACACAGACTGGGTGTGAAACACCAGCGCTCTGTCTGTCAGACTGACCCTGGTCTCCCAGTGACTTGCCATTTCTATAACACCCCCCCCCCTCCCCTTTGCTCCCACACTGACATTTTCCTGCTGCAACATCCCAAAACACTTCACAAGCTCAAGGAACAACACCTCACACACCCAGGGCACGTTACAGTCCTCTGGTCTCAATGTTGACTCCACAGCTTCAGAGTATGAGCTGTGTTCCTTTATTTTACTTTCACCATCCCACCCTCTCTTGGCCATGCCTTGTCTCGCTGAATTTGCAAGACATCTTCTGCTTTTCACTCCTATTACTGACACCCATTTTACATCCCTATCTCTCCTTTGGCGCCATTATTCCTGCCATTATCTTTCTCTATGGGCACCCTCGTAACCTGCTCCACTTGCTCCACCTCCACCTGACTTTCCAGCACTTCCTGTGGGCGGCACGGTGGCTCAGTGGTTAGCACTGCCGCCTCGCAGAGCCAGAGACCCAGGTTCAATTCCCGACTCAGGCGACTGACTGTGTGGAGTTTGCACGTTCTCCCCGTGTCTGCGTGGGTTTCCTCCGGGTGCTCCGGTTTCCTCCCACAGTCCAAAGATGTGCAGGTTAGGTGAATGGGTGGGTTTCACTTCGGCGGGTCGGTGTGGACTTGTTGGGCCGAAGGGCCTGTTTCCACACTGTCATGTAATCTAAAAAAAAAAGACTCATACCATTCACCCTGTTTCTCTTCCCATTTCCAATCACACGGATTTTAAGGGAAGGGTTATAATAGGGACCCCTTCCCCAAGCGAGGCAAATTCTCCTTTAAATCCTCACCAGTGAGGTCTCTTCAATCTGCAGGATGCAACTTTGGGGTGACATGCTGCTTGTCGTGTTGAATTGGTCTGGTGCTTTCTGTTTGGACTTGTACGTCCTGTGGGTCGGTTTATGTCATCGCGTTGTTAAGAAATTCAAAGCTGTGATATTTCAAACTGTCTAATTCATTCTAAGTTGGAATGGAGTTGGGTGTCTAGAAGTTCGCAATTCTGCCTGGATACAAGACCCACGCAGTTCATGTTGTCAAGGAGACAGGGTGTTTTAGGGAGAGGAATGTCCATAGATAGACATTGCAGGTTGGATTACAAATTTTCTGGGATATCTTTGAACTGACAGACGCTTGACAATGGTGGATGCAGCTACAATCACACCATTTACAAGGCATTTGGACGGCCAGGTGGACAGGAAAGGTTTACGGGGCCAGATGCAGGCGAATGGGACTGGCTCTGTTTAAGAAATCTGACCGTGGATGGGTCGGACGGAAGGGCCTGTTTCCCTGGTGTATGACACAACCACAGTCTGATATACTCCCAATGTACACACGTCTTCACACTCAATCACACTGGTGCTCACACTCAGACACTCACACTGATGCACCCTCACATACACACTCACACACTCACCCACTCTCATACACACACACTCTGCACATTCACACTTATACACCGGCTCCCACATACTGCTCACACTCACACTCACCCACTCTCATACACACACACTCTGCACATTCACACTTATACACGGGCTCCCACATACTGCTCACACTCACACACTCACCCACTCTCATAGACACACACTCGGCACATTCACACTTATACACCGGATCCCACATACAGCTCACACTCACACACTCACCCACTCTCATAGACACACACTCGGCACATTCACACTTATACACCGGATCCCACATACAGCTCACACTCACACACTCACCCACTCTCATACACACACACTCGGCACATTCACACTTATACACCGGCTCCCACATACTGCTCACACTCACACTCACCCACTCTCATACACACACACTCTGCACATTCACACTTATACACCGGCTCCCACATACTGCTCACACTCACACTCACCCACTCTCATACACACACACTCTGCACATTCACACTTATACACGGGCTCCCACATACTGCTCACACTCACACACTCACCCACTCTCATAGACACACACTCGGCACATTCACACTTATACACCGGCTCCCACATACTGCTCACACTCACACACTCACCCACTCTCATAGACACACACTCGGCACATTCACACTTATACACCGGATCCCACATACAGCTCACACTCACACACGCACCCACTCTCATACACACACACTCGGCACATTCACACTTATACACCAGCTCCCACATACTGCTCACACTCACACACTCACCCACTCTCATACACACACACTCGGCACATTCACACTTATACACCGGCTCCCACATACTGCTCACACTCACACACGCACCCACTCTCATACACACACACTCTGCACATTCACACTTATACACCAGCTCCCACATACTGCTCACACTCACACACTCACCCACTCTCATAGACACACACTCGGCACATTCACACTTATACACCGGATCCCACATACAGCTCACACTCACACACGCACCCACTCTCATACACACACACTCGGCACATTCACACTTATACACCGGCTCCCACACCTGCTCACACTCACACACTCACCCACTCTCATACACACACACTCGGCACATTCACACTTATACACCGGCTCCCACATACTGCTCACACTCACACACTCACCCACTCTCATAGACACACACTCGGCACATTCACACTTATACACCGGCTCCCACATATAGCTCACACTCACACACTCACCCACTCTCATAGACACACACTCGGCACATTCACACTTATACACCGGATCCCACATACAGCTCACACTCACACACTCACCCACTCTCATACACACACACTCTGCACATTCACACTTATACACCAGCTCCCACATACAGCTCACACTCACACACTCACCCACTCTCATAGACACACACTCGGCACATTCACACTTATACACCGGCTCAAACATACAGCTCACACTCACACACTCACCCACTCTCATACACACACTCTGCACATTCACACTTATACACCGGATCCCACATACTGCTCACACTCACACACTCACCCACTCTCATAGACACACACTCGGCACATTCACACTTATACACTTGCTCACACTCTCACACTCACCCACTCTCATACACACACACTCTGCACATTCACACTTATACATCAGCTCCCACACCTGCTCACACTCACATACTCACCCATTCTCATAGACACACACTCGGCACATTCACACTTATACACTTGCTCACACTCTCACACTCACCCACTCTCATACACACACACTCTGCACATTCACACTTATACACTGGCTCCCACACCTGCTCACACTCACCCAGTCTTGTGGACACATGCTCTGTACTGCACATTCACATACTCACACACACACTGCTCACACTCACAAAACACAATACTTAGCTTCCAAATCACACTTACTGATCCAGTATCTTAAAGACATTTTCACTTACACACTCACACTCGTTTACTCACTCTCAAGTACGTGTACACACACACACACAGTATCCTGTTACACTCTTAGCACGTTGTAGACTTACTGTTGATAAGGACAATCGTTAGCATGGTGACACTGAAGAAGACGATGGGTTCCAGGGAGACTTTCACCAGGATTGAGGTGAAGAGAAAGAGGATGAAGATAGCAGCAAGGCATCCACAGATCCGGACCACCTCTGGGATCCTGATTTTGGGGAGAGAGGAGACTGTTACTTTACAACCTGTTCCCAAGATCCCAATCTGGTCCTGTTGGGGAGCCCACCCTTCCCAATACTATTCCAAGTTATCCAATCCTCGCACCTTGCCCTGAGCTGGAACACGAGATTCTCCATCTATATTCAGTTGTGCTAAACGTTAGGGAAGCGATCAAACAGGAAATTACAGGCAGTGCTGTAATTATGGACATCCCTCACTGCATGTGGATTGGACAAATCAAATCCGTAATAATACCTGACAGGGTAAATTTCTAGAGTGTGTTTGAGATGGTTTTCCGGATCAATACATCGAGAATCCAACTAGGAAACTATTCAAGACTGGGTCGTGTGCAACGTGAAAGGAATAATTGGAACTCTACTTGGAAACCTTTTGGGGAAAAGTAAGCACTTACGATAGAATTCTTTATCAAGACAGGGTCCTGAATCTAAACAGAGTGATAATGGCACGAGGCGTGAGCTGGCTGTCAGAGATCGGGTTGGTATTACTGAGAGGGGTCACACTGAGAAGACAATGGCTAACGGGACCTGCAATGGTAGCTCACTCCGAAAATAATACAACGGGCAGCAAGCTTTGGAAATCGGAAACAAAACAGAACGAGCTGGAGAAACTCAGCAGGTCTGGCATCACAAATGGAGGGAAAGCAATGTTAACGTGCCGAGTCCAGTGAGCCTTCTTCGGAATCGTTTCTCCAGCAAGATAGGGTTTGTGTTATAATTGCTCCTTCCTGTCTGTCACAAACATAACAGAGCAAAAAGGGGGGCCATGGCTAACAAGGGAAGTTCGGAAATAGCCAGGGCCAGACAAATTGGCCAAAAATGGAAACCAGGCCTGAGGGTTGGAAACTGCTCAGATTTCAGCAAAGCAGGAAAAAGGAAGTGGGGAAGAGCGGGAATACAGTACCGGAGAGGCCTGGTAGAGGATGTACAACCGGACGGTAAACATTTCTGTCAGGGTGTGGAGAG
The DNA here is from genome assembly GCF_037043375.1 of Chiloscyllium plagiosum. Lineage (NCBI taxonomy): Eukaryota > Metazoa > Chordata > Chondrichthyes > Orectolobiformes > Hemiscylliidae > Chiloscyllium > Chiloscyllium plagiosum. The sequence goes on along the minus strand of NW_028270141.1, from coordinate 163,543,522 downwards.
AAAATTACCAGGGAAGGCAAATGTGGGAGCTTTCCAATCAGACATTGTCCAAAACCAGGGATGGCAGGACGAGAATGAGGAGTAAACCATTTCACACCGAGCTGAGGAGAAATGTCTTCACCCAGAGAGCAGGAGGGTGATGGCATTCACTCCCACAGGAAGCAATCGAGGCCAAGATAATGAGTGATTTCTAGAAGTTGTAATGTAGCATTTGGGGCAGGGATCAGTGGGTTACCGCAGGGATCAGTGGGTTACCGCAGGGATCAGTGGGATACCGCGGGGATCAGTGGGTTACCGTGGGGATCAGTGGGTTACCGCAGGGATCAGTGGGTTACCACGGGGATCAGTGGGTTACCGCGGGGATCAGTGGGTTACCGTGGGGATCAGTGGGTTACCGCGGGGATGAGTGGGTTACCGCGGGGATCAGTGGGTTACCGCAGGGATCAGTGGGTTACCGCAGGGATCAGTGGGTTACCGCAGGGATGAGTGGGTTACCGCGGGGATCAGTGGGTTACCGCAGGGATCAGTGGGTTACCGCAGGGATCAGTGGGTTACCGCAGGGATCAGTGGGATATCGCGGGGATCAGTGGGTTACCGTGGGGATCAGTGGGTTACCGCGGGGATCAGTGGGATACCGCGGTGATCAGTGGGTTACCGTGGGGATCAGTGGGTTACCGCGGGGATCAGTGGGATACCGCAGTGATCAGTGGGATACCGCGGGGATCAGTGGGTTACCGTGGGGATCAGTGGGTTACCGCGGGGATCAGTGGGTTACCGCGGGGATCAGTGGGTTACCGCGGGGATCAGTGTGTTACCGCAGGGATCAGTGGGATACCGTGGGGATCAGTGGGTTACCGTGGGGATCAGTGGGTTACCGCGGGGATCAGTGGGTTACCGCAGGGATCAGTGGGTTACCGCGGGGATCAGTGGGATACCATGAGGATCAGTGGGTTACCGCAGGGATCAGTGGGTTGCCATGAGGATCAGTGGGTTACCGCAGGGATCAGTGGGTTACCGCGGGGAACAGTGGGATACCGCGGGGATCAGTGTGTTACCACGGCGATCAGTGGGTTACCGCGGGGATCAGTGGGTTACCGCAGGGATCAGTGGGTTACCGCGGGGATCAGTGGGATACCCGGGGATCAGTGGGATACCATGAGGATCAGTGGGTTACCGCAGGGATCAGTGGGTTACCATGAGGATCAGTGGGTTACCGCAGGGATCAGTGGGTTACCGCGGAGAACAGTGGGATACCGCGGGGATCAGTGTGTTACCGCGGGGATCAGTGGGGTACCGCGGGGATCAGTGGGTTACCGCAGGGATCAGTGGGTTACCGCGGGGATCCGTGGGATACCCGGGGATCAGTGGGATACCACGGGGATCAGTGGGATACCGCGGGGATCAGTGGGTTACCGCGGGGATCAGTGGGATACCGCGGGGATCAGTGGGTTACCGCAGGGATCAGTGGGTTACCGCGGGGATCAGTGGGTTACCGCGGGGATCAGTGGGATACCGCGGGGATCAGTGGGTTACCGCGGGGATCAGTGGGTCACCCCAGGGATCAATGGGTTACCGCGGGGATCAGTGGGTTACCGCGGGGATCAGTGGGATACCGCGGGGATCAGTGTGATACCGCGGGGATCAGTGGGATACCGCAGTTATCAGTGGGTTACCGCAGGGAACAGTGGGTTACCGCGGGGATCAGTGGGATACCGCGGGGATCAGTGGGTTACCGCGGGAATCAATGGGTTACCGCGGGGATCAGTGGGATACCGGGGGATCAGTGGGATACCGCGGGGATCAGTGGGGTACCGCGGGGATCGGTGGGATACCGCGGGGATCAGTGGGATACCGCGGGGATCAGTGGGATACCGCGGGGATCAGTGGGATACCGCGGGGATCGGTGGGATACCGCGGGGATCGGAGGGATACCGCGGGGATCGGTGGGATACCGCGGGGATCAGTGGGATACCGCGGGGATCGGTGGGATACCGCGGGGATCAGTGGGATACCGCGGGGATCGGTGGGATACCGCGGGTATCAGTGGGTTACCGCGGGGATCAGTGGGATACCGCGGGGATCGGTGGGTTACCGCGGGGATCAGTGGGATACCGTGGGGATCAGTGGGTTACCGCGGGGATCAGTGGGTTACCGCAGGGATCAGTGGGTTACCGCGGGGATCAGTGGGATACTACGGGGATCAGTGGGTTACCGCAGGGATCAGTGGGTTACCGCGGGGATCAGTGGGATACCGCGGGGATCAGTGGGTTACCGCGGGGATCAGTGGGTCACCCCAGGGATCAATGGGTTACCGCGGGGATCAGTGGGTTACCGCGGGGATCAGTGGGATACCGCGGGGATCAATGGGTTACCGCGGGGATCAGTGGGTTACCGAGGGGATCAGTGGGATACCGCGGGGATCAGTGTGATACCGCGGGGATCAGTGGGATACCGCGGGGATCAGTGGGTTACCGCGGGAATCAGTGGGTTACCGCGGGGATCAGTGGGATACCATGAGGATCAGTGGGTTACCGCAGGGATCAGTGGGTTACCATGAGGATCAGTGGGTTACCGCAGGGATCAGTGGGTTACCGCGGAGAACAGTGGGATACCGCGGGGATCAGTGTGTTACCGCGGGGATCAGTGGGGTACCGCGGGGATCAGTGGGTTACCGCAGGGATCAGTGGGTTACCGCGGGGATCAGTGGGATACCCGGGGATCAGTGGGATACCGCGGGGATCAGTGGGATACCGCGGGGATCAGTGGGTTACCGCGGGGATCAGTGGGATACCGCGGGGATCAGTGGGTTACCGCAGGGATCAGTGGGTTACCGCGGGGATCAGTGGGTTACCGCGGGCATCAGTGGGATACCGCGGGGATCAGTGGGTTACCGCGGGGATCAGTGGGTCACCCCAGGGATCAATGGGTTACCGCGGGGATCAGTGGGTTACCGCGGGGATCAGTGGGATACCGCGGGGATCAGTGTGATACCGCGGGGATCAGTGGGTTACCGCAGGGATCAGTGGGATACCGCGGGGATCAGTGGGTTACCGCGGGAATCAATGGGTTACCGCGGGGATCAGTGGGATACCGCGGGGATCAGTGGGATACCGCGGGGATCAGTGGGGTACCGCGGGGATCGGTGGGATACCGCAGGGATCAGTGGGATACCGCGGGGATCAGTGGGATACCGCGGGGATCAGTGGGATACCGCGGGGATCGGTGGGATACCGCGGGGATCGGAGGGATACCGCGGGGATCGGTGGGATACCGCGGGGATCAGTGGGATACCGCGGGGATCGGTGGGATACCGCGGGGATCAGTGGGATACCGCGGGGATCGGTGGGATACCGCGGGTATCAGTGGGTTACCGCGGGGATCAGTGGGATACCGCGGGGATCGGTGGGTTACCGCGGGGATCAGTGGGATACCGTGGGGATCAGTGGGTTACCGCGGGGATCAGTGGGTTACCGCAGGGATCAGTGGGTTACCGCGGGGATCAGTGGGATACTACGGGGATCAATGGGTTACCGCGGAGATCAGTGGGTTACCGTGGGGATCAGTGGGTTACCACGGGGATCAGTGGGTTACCGCAGGGATCAGTGGGTTACCGCGGGGATCAGTGGGATACCGCGGGGATCAGTGGGTTACCGCGGGGATCAGTGGGATACCGCGGGGATCAGTGGGTTACCGCAGGGATCAGTGAGATACCGCGGGGATCAGTGGGTTACCGCGGGGATCAGTGGGTTACCGCGGAGGTCAGTTGGATACCGCGGGGATCAGTGGGATACTGCGGAGGTCAGTGGGATACCGCAGGGATTAGTGGGATACCGCGGGGATCAGTGGGATAGCGCAGGGATCAGTGGGTTACCGCAGGGATCAGTGGGTTACCGCGGGGATGAGTGGGTTACCGCAGGGATCAGTGGGTTACCACAGGGATCAGTGGGTTACCGTGGGGATCAGTGGGTTACAGCAGGGATCAGTGGGTTACCGCAAGGATCAGTGGGTTACCGCGGGGATCAGTGGGATACCGCGGGGATCAGTGGGTTACCGTGGGGATCAGTGGGTTACCGCGGGGATCAGTGGGTTACCGTGGGGATCAGTGGGTTACCGCGGGGATCAGTGGGTTACCGCAGTGATCACTGGGATACCGCGGGGATCAGTGGGTTACCGTGGGGATCAGTGGGTTACCGCGGGGATCATTGGGTTACCGCGGGGATCAGTGGGTTACCGCAGTGATCAGTGGGATACCGCGGGGATCAGTGGGTTACCGTGGGGATCAGTGGGTTACCGCGGGGATCAGTGGGTTACCGCAGGGATCAGTGGGATACCGCGGGGATCAATGGGTTACCGCGGGGATCAGTGGGTTACCGCGGGGATCAGTGGGATACCCGGGGATCAGTGGGATACCGCGGGGATCAGTGGGATACCGCGGGGATCAGTGGGATACCATGAGGATCAGTGTGTTACCACGGCGATCAGTGGGTTGCCGCGGGGATCAGTGGGATACCCGGGGATCAGTGGGATACCGCGGGGATCAGTGGGATACCGCGGGGATCAGTGGGATACCGCGGGGATCAGTGGGTTACCGCAGGGATCAGTGGGTTACCGCAGGGATCAGTGGGTTACCGCGGGGATCAGTGGGTCACCCCAGGGATCAATGGGTTACCGCGGGGATCAGTGGGTTACCGCGGGGATCAGTGGGATACCGCGGGGATCAATGGGTTACCGCGGGGATCAGTGGGTTACCGCGGGGATCAGTGGGATACCCGGGGATCAGTGGGATACCGCGGGGATCAGTGGGATACCGCGGGGATCAGTGGGTTACCGCGGGGATCAGTGGGATACCGCGGGGATCAGTGGGTTACCGCAGGGATCAGTGGGTTACCGCGGGGATCAGTGGGTTACCGCGGGGATCAGTGGGTTACCGCGGGGATCAGTGGGATACCGCGGGGATCAGTGGGTTACCGCGGGGATCAGTGGGTCACCCCAGGGATCAATGGGTTACCGCGGGGATCAGTGGGTTACCGCGGGGATCAGTGGGATACCGCGGGGATCAGTGTGATACCGCGGGGATCAGTGGGATACCGCAGGGATCAGTGGGTTACCGCAGGGATCAGTGGGATACCGCGGGGATCAGTGGGTTACCGCGGGAATCAATGGGTTACCGCGGGGATCAGTGGGATACCGCGGGCATCAGTGGGATACCGCGGGGATCAGTGGGGTACCGCGGGGATCAGTGGGATACCGCTGGGTCAAGTGGGTTACCGCGGGGATCAGTGGGATACCGCAGGGATCAGTGGGTTACCGCGGGAATCAATGGGTTACCGCGGGGATCAGTGGGATACCGCAGGGATCAGTGGGTTACCGCGGGGATCAGTGGGATACCGCGGGGATCGGTGGGATACCGCGAGGATCAGTGGGATACCGCGGGGATCAGTGGGATACCGCGGGGATCAGTGGGATACCGCGGGGATCGGTGGGATACCGCGGGGATCGGTGGGATACCGCGGGGATCAGTGGGATACCGCGGGGATCGGTGGGATACCGCGGGGATCAGTGGGTTACCGCGGGGATCGGTGGGATACCGCGGGTATCAGTGGGTTACCGCGGGGATCAGTGGGATACCGCGGGGATCGGTGGGATACCGCGGGGATCGGTGGGATACCATGGGGATCAGTGGGTTACCGCGGGGATGAGTGGGTTACCGCAGGGATCAGTGGGTTACCACAGGGATCAGTGGGTTACCGTGGGGATCAGTGGGTTACCGCAGGGATCAGTGGGTTACCGCAAGGATCAGTGGGTTACCGCGGGGATCAGTGGGATACCGCGGGGATCAGTGGGTTACCGTGGGGATCAGTGGGTTACCGCGGGGATCAGTGGGTTACCGTGGGGATCAGTGGGTTACCGCGGGGATCAGTGGGTTACCGCAGTGATCAGTGGGATACCGCGGGGATCAGTGGGTTACCGTGGGGATCAGTGGGTTACCGCGGGGATCAGTGGGTTACCGCAGGGATCAGTGGGTTACCGCGGGGATCAGTGGGGCACCGTGGGGATCAGTGGGTTACCGCGGGGATCAGTGGGTTACCGCAGGGATCAGTGGGTTACCGCAGTGATCAGTGGGATACCGCGGGGATCAGTGGGTTACCGTGGGGATCAGTGGGTTACCGCGGGGATCAGTGGGTTACCGCGGGGATCAGTGGGATACCGCGGGGATCAGTGGGTTACCGCAGGGATCAGTGAGATACAGCGGGGATCAGTGGGTTACCGCGGGGATCAGTGGGTTACCGCGGGGATCAGTGGGATAGCGCAGGGATCGGTGGGTTACCGCAGGGATCAGTGAGATACCGCGGGGATCAGTGGGTTACCGCGGAGGTCAGTTGGATACCGCAGGGATCAGTGGGATACCGCGGGGATCAGTGGGTTACCGCGGGAATCAATGGGTTACCGCGGGGATCAGTGGGATACCGCGGGGATCAGTGGGATACCGCGGGGATCAGTGGGGTACCGCGGGGATCAGTGGGTTACCGCAGGGATCAGTGGGTTACCGCGGGGATCAGTGGGATACCATGAGGATCAGTGGGTTACCGCAGGGATCAGTGGGTTACCATGAGGATCAGTGGGTTACCGCAGGGATCAGTGGGTTACCGCGGGGAACAGTGGGATACCGCGGGGATCAGTATGTTACCACGGCGATCAGTGGGTTACCGCGGGGATGAGTGGGTTACCGCAGGGATCAGTGGGTTACCACAGGGATCAGTGGGTTACCGTGGGGATCAGTGGGTTACCGCAGGGATCAGTGGGTTACCGCAAGGATCAGTGGGTTACCGCGGGGATCAGTGGGATACCGCGGGGATCAGTGGGTTACCGTGGGGATCAGTGGGTTACCGCGGGGATCAGTGGGTTACCGTGGGGATCAGTGGGTTACCGCGGGGATCAGTGGGTTACCGCAGTGATCAGTGGGATACCGCGGGGATCAGTGGGTTACCGTGGGGATCAGTGGGTTACCGCGGGGATCAGTGGGTTACCGCAGGGATCAGTGGGTTACCGCGGGGATCAGTGGGGCACCGTGGGGATCAGTGGGTTACCGCGGGGATCAGTGGGTTACCGCAGGGATCAGTGGGTTACCGCAGTGATCAGTGGGATACCGCGGGGATCAGTGGGTTACCGTGGGGATCAGTGGGTTACCGCGGGGATCAGTGGGTTACCGCGGGGATCAGTGGGATACCGCGGGGATCAGTGGGTTACCGCAGGGATCAGTGAGATACCGCGGGGATCAGTGGGTTACCGCGGGGATCAGTGGGTTACCGCGGGGATCAGTGGGATAGCGCAGGGATCGGTGGGTTACCGCAGGGATCAGTGAGATACCGCGGGGATCAGTGGGTTACCGCGGAGGTCAGTTGGATACCGCAGGGATCAGTGGGATACCGCGGGGATCAGTGGGTTACCGCGGGAATCAATGGGTTACCGCGGGGATCAGTGGGATACCGCGGGGATCAGTGGGATACCGCGGGGATCAGTGGGGTACCGCGGGGATCAGTGGGTTACCGCAGGGATCAGTGGGTTACCGAGGGGATCAGTGGGATACCATGAGGATCAGTGGGTTACCGCAGGGATCAGTGGGTTACCATGAGGATCAGTGGGTTACCGCAGGGATCAGTGGGTTACCGCGGGGAACAGTGGGATACCGCGGGGATCAGTGTGTTACCACGGCGATCAGTGGGTTACCGCGGGGATCAGTGGGTTACCGCAGGGATCAGTGGGTTACCGCGGGGATCAGTGGGATACCCGGGGATCAGTGGGATACCGCGGGGATCAGTGGGATACCGCGGGGATCAGTGGGTTACCGCGGGGATCAGTGGGATACCGCGGGGATCAGTGGGTTACCGCAGGGATCAGTGGGTTACTGCAGGGATCAGTGGGTTACCGCGGGGATCAGTGGGATACCGCGGGGATCAGTGGGTTACCGCGGGGATCAGTGGGTCACCCCAGGGATCAATGGGTTACCGCGGGGATCAGTGGGTTACCGCGGGGATCAGTGGGATACCGCGGGGATCAATGGGTTACCGCGGGGATCAGTGGGTTACCGCGGGGATCAGTGGGATACCCGGGGATCAGTGGGATACCGCGGGGATCAGTGGGATACCGCGGGGATCAGTGGGTTACCGCGGGGATCAGTGGGTTACCGCGGGGATCAGTGGGATACCGCGGGGATCAGTGGGATACCGCGGGGATCAGTGTGATACCGCGGGGATCAGTGGGATACCGCAGGGATCAGTGGGTTACCGCAGGGATCAGTGGGATACCGCGGGGATCAGTGGGTTACCGCGGGAATCAATGGGTTACCGCGGGGATCAGTGGGATACCGCGGGGATCAGTGGGATACCGCGGGGATCAGTGGGGTACCGCGGGGATCAGTGGGATACCGCAGGGTCAAGTGGGTTACCGCGGGGATCAGTGGGATACCGCAGGGATCAGTGGGTTACCGCGGGAATCAATGGGTTACCGCGGGGATCAGTGGGATACCGCAGGGATCAGTGGGTTACCGCGGGGATCAGTGGGATACCGCGGGGATCGGTGGGATACCGCGGGGATCAGTGGGGTACCGCGGGGATCAGTGGGTTACCGCAGGGATCAGTGGGTTACCGCGGGGATCAGTGGGATACCATGAGGATCAGTGGGTTACCGCAGGGATCAGTGGGTTACCATGAGGATCAGTGGGTTACCGCAGGGATCAGTGGGTTACCGCGGGGAACAGTGGGATACCGCGGGGATCAGTGTGTTACCACGGCGATCAGTGGGTTACCGCGGGGATGAGTGGGTTACCGCAGGGATCAGTGGGTTACCACAGGGATCAGTGGGTTACCGTGGGGATCAGTGGGTTACCGCAGGGATCAGTGGGTTACCGCAAGGATCAGTGGGTTACCGCGGGGATCAGTGGGATACCGCGGGGATCAGTGGGTTACCGTGGGGATCAGTGGGTTACCGCGGGGATCAGTGGGTTACCGTGGGGATCAGTGGGTTACCGCGGGGATCAGTGGGTTACCGCAGTGATCAGTGGGATACCGCGGGGATCAGTGGGTTACCGTGGGGATCAGTGGGTTACCGCGGGGATCAGTGGGTTACCGCAGGGATCAGTGGGTTACCGCGGGGATCAGTGGGGCACCGTGGGGATCAGTGGGTTACCGCGGGGATCAGTGGGTTACCGCAGGGATCAGTGGGTTACCGCAGTGATCAGTGGGATACCGCGGGGATCAGTGGGTTACCGTGGGGATCAGTGGGTTACCGCGGGGATCAGTGGGTTACCGCGGGGATCAGTGGGATACCGCGGGGATCAGTGGGTTACCGCAGGGATCAGTGAGATACCGCGGGGATCAGTGGGTTACCGCGGGGATCAGTGGGTTACCGCGGGGATCAGTGGGATAGCGCAGGGATCGGTGGGTTACCGCAGGGATCAGTGAGATACCGCGGGGATCAGTGGGTTACCGCGGAGGTCAGTTGGATACCGCAGGGATCAGTGGGATACCGCGGGGATCAGTGGGTTACCGCGGGAATCAATGGGTTACCGCGGGGATCAGTGGGATACCGCGGGGATCAGTGGGATACCGCGGGGATCAGTGGGGTACCGCGGGGATCAGTGGGTTACCGCAGGGATCAGTGGGTTACCGAGGGGATCAGTGGGATACCATGAGGATCAGTGGGTTACCGCAGGGATCAGTGGGTTACCATGAGGATCAGTGGGTTACCGCAGGGATCAGTGGGTTACCGCGGGGAACAGTGGGATACCGCGGGGATCAGTGTGTTACCACGGCGATCAGTGGGTTACCGCGGGGATCAGTGGGTTACCGCAGGGATCAGTGGGTTACCGCGGGGATCAGTGGGATACCCGGGGATCAGTGGGATACCGCGGGGATCAGTGGGTTACCGCGGGGATCAGTGGGATACCGCGGGGATCAGTGGGATACCGCGGGGATCAGTGGGTTACCGCAGGGATCAGTGGGTTACTGCAGGGATCAGTGGGTTACCGCGGGGATCAGTGGGATACCGCGGGGATCAGTGGGTTACCGCGGGGATCAGTGGGTCACCCCAGGGATCAATGGGTTACCGCGGGGATCAGTGGGTTACCGCGGGGATCAGTGGGATACCGCGGGGATCAATGGGTTACCGCGGGGATCAGTGGGTTACCGCGGGGATCAGTGGGATACCCGGGGATCAGTGGGATACCGCGGGAATCAGTGGGATACCGCGGGGATCAGTGGGTTACCGCGGGGATCAGTGGGATACCGCGGGGATCAGTGGGTTACCGCAGGGATCAGTGGGTTACCGCGGGGATCAGTGGGTTACCGCGGGGATCAGTGGGATACCGCGGGGATCAGTGGGTTACCGCGGGGATCAGTGGGTCACCCCAGGGATCAATGGGTTACCGCGGGGATCAGTGGGTTACCGCGGGGATCAGTGGGATACCGCGGGGATCAGTGTGATACCGCGGGGATCAGTGGGATACCGCAGGGATCAGTGGGTTACCGCAGGGATCAGTGGGATACCGCGGGGATCAGTGGGTTACCGCGGGAATCAATGGGTTACCGCGGGGATCAGTGGGATACCGCGGGGATCAGTGGGATACCGCGGGGATCAGTGGGGTACCGCGGGGATCAGTGGGATACCGCAGGGTCAAGTGGGTTACCGCAGGGATCAGTGGGATACCGCAGGGATCAGTGGGTTACCGCGGGAATCAATGGGTTACCGCGGGGATCAGTGGGATACCGCAGGGATCAGTGGGTTACCGCGGGGATCAGTGGGATACCGCGGGGATCGGTGGGATACCGCGGGGATCAGTGGGATACCGCGGGGATCAGTGGGATACCGCGGGGATCGGTGGGATACCGCGGGGATCAGTGGGATACCGCGGGGATCGGTGGGATACCGCGGGGATCAGTGGGATACCGCGGGGATCGGTGGGATACCGCGGGTATCAGTGGGTTACCGCGGGGATCAGTGGGATACCGCGGGGATCGGTGGGATACCGCGGGGATCGGTGGGATACCGCGGGGATCAGTGGGATACCGCAGGGATCAGTGGGTTACCGCGGGGATCAGTGGGATACCGCAGGGATCAGTGGGATACCGCGGGGATCAGTGGGATACCGCGGGGATCAGTGGGTTACCGCGGGGATCAGTGGGTTACCGCAGGGATCAGTGGGTTACCGCGGGGATCAGTGGGATACTGCGGGGATCAATGGGTTACCGCGGAGATCAGTGGGTTACCGTGGGGATCAGTGGGTTACCACGGGGATCAGTGGGTTACCGCAGGGATCAGTGGGTTACCGCGGGGATCAGTGGGATACCGCGGGGATCAGTGGGTTACCGCAGAGGTCAGTTGGATACCGCGGGGATCAGTGAGATACCGCGGGGATCAGTGGGTTACCGCGGGGATCAGTGGGTTACCGCGGAGGTCAGTTGGATACCGCGGGGATCAGTGGGATACCGCGGAGGTCAGTGGGATACCGCAGGGATTAGTGGGATACCGCGGGGATCAGTGGGATAGCGCAGGGATCAGTGGGTTACCGCAGGGATCAGTGGGTTACCACGGGGATGAGTGGGTTACCGCAGGGATCAGTGGGTTACCACAGGGATCAGTGGGTTACCGTGGGGATCAGTGGGTTACCGCAGGGATCAGTGGGTTACCGCAAGGATCAGTGGGTTACCGCGGGGATCAGTGGGTTACCGCGGGGATCAGTGGGTTACCGCGGGGATCAGTGGGATACTGCGGGGATCAGTGGGTTACCGTGGGGATCAGTGGGTTACCGCGGGGATCAGTGGGTTACCGCGGGGATCAGTGGGATACTGCGGGGATCAGTGGGTTACCGCAGGGATCAGTGGGTTACCGCGGGGATCAGTGGGGCACCGTGGGGATCAGTGGGTTACCGCGGGGATCAGTGGGTTACCGCAGGGATCAGTGGGTTACCGCAGTGATCAGTGGGATACCGCGGGGATCAGTGGGTTACCGTGGGGATCAGTGGGTTACCGCGGGGATCAGTGGGTTACCGCGGGGATCAGTGGGATACCGCGGGGATCAGTGGGTTACCGCAGGGATCAGTGAGATACCGCGGGGATCAGTGGGTTACCGCGGGGATCAGTGGGTTACCGCGGGGATCAGTGGGATAGCGCAGGGATCGGTGGGTTACCGCAGGGATCAGTGAGATACCGCGGGGATCAGTGGGTTACCGCGGAGGTCAGTTGGATACCGCAGGGATCAGTGGGATACCGCGGGGATCAGTGGGTTACCGCGGGAATCAGTGGGTTACCGCGGGGATCAGTGGGATACCGCGGGGATCGGTGGGATACCGCAGGGTCAAGTGGGTTACCGCGGGGATCAGTGGGATACCGCAGGGATCAGTGGGTTACCGCGGGAATCAATGGGTTACCGGGGGGATCAGTGGGATACCGCAGGGATCAGTGGGTTACCGCGGGGATCAGTGGGATACCGCGGAGGTCAGTTGGATACCGCGGGGATCAGTGGGATACCGCGGAGGTCAGTGGGATACCGCAGGGATTAGTGGGATACCGCGGGGATCAGTGGGTTACCACGGGGATCAGTGGGATACCGCGGGGATCGGTGGGATACCGCGGGGATCGGTGGGATACCGTGGGGATCAGTGGGTTACCGTGGGGATCAGTGGGTTACCGCAGGGATCAGTGGGTTACCGCGGGGATCAGTGGGATACCGCGGGGATCAGTGGGTTACCGTGGGGATCAGTGGGTTACCACGGGGATCAGTGGGTTACCGCAGGGATCAGTGGGTTACCGCGGGGATCAGTGGGATACCGCGGGGATCAGTGGGTTACCGCGGGGATCAGTGGGATACCGCGGGGATCAGTGGGTTACCGCAGGGATCAGTGAGATACCGCGGGGATCAGTGGGTTACCGCGGGGATCAGTGGGTTACCGCGGAGGTCAGTTGGATACCGCGGGGATCAGTGGGATGCCGCGGAGGTCAGTGGGATACCGCAGGGATTAGTGGGATACCGCGGGGATCAGTGGGTTACCGCAGGGATCAGTGGGTTACCGTGGGGATCAGTGGGTTACCGCGGGGATGAGTGGGTTACCGCAGGGATCAGTGGTTTACCGCAGGGATCAGTGGGTTACCGTGGGGATCAGTGGGTTACCGCAGGGATCAGTGGGTTACCGCAAGGATCAGTGGGTTACCGCGGGGATCAGTGGGATACCGCGGGGATCAGTGGGTTACCGTGGGGATCCGTGGGTTACCGCGGGGATCAGTGGGTTACCGTGGGGATCAGTGGGTTACCGCGGGGATCAGTGGGTTACCGCGGGGATCAGTGGGTTACCGCGGGGATCGGTGGGATACCGCGGGGATCGGTGGGATACCGCGGGGATCAGTGGGTTACCGTGGGGATCAGTGGGTTACCACGGGGATCAGTGGGTTACCGCAGTGATCAGTGGGATACCGCGGGGATCAGTGGGTTACCGTGGGGATCAGTGGGTTACCGCGGGGATCAGTGGGTTACCGCAGGGATCAGTGGGATACCGCGGGGATCAATGGGTTACCGCGGGGATCAGTGGGTTACCGCGGGGATCAGTGGGATACCCGGGGATCAGTGGGATACCGCGGGGATCAGTGGGATACCGCGGGGATCAGTGGGATACCATGAGGATCAGTGGGTTACCGCAGGAATCAGTGGGTTACCATGAGGATCAGTGGGTTACCGCAGGGATCAGTGGGTTACCGCGGGGAACAGTGGGATACCGCGGGGATCAGTGTGTTACCACGGCGATCAGTGGGTTACCGCGGGGATCAGTGGGTTACCGCAGGGATCAGTGGGTTACCGCGGGGATCAGTGGGATACCCGGGGATCAGTGGGATACCGCGGGGATCAGTGGGATACCGCGGGGATCAGTGGGTTACCGCGGGGATCAGTGGGATACCGCGGGGATCAGTGGGTTACCGCAGGGATCAGTGGGTTACCGCAGGGATCAGTGGGTTACCGCGGGGATCAGTGGGATACCGCGGGGATCAGTGGGTTACCGCGGGGATCAGTGGGTCACCCCAGGGATCAATGGGTTACCGCGGGGATCAGTGGGTTACCGCGGGGATCAGTGGGATACCGCGGGGATCAATGGGTTACCGCGGGGATCAGTGGGTTACCGCGGGGATCAGTGGGATACCCGGGGATCAGTGGGATACCGCGGGGATCAGTGGGATACCGCGGGGATCAGTGGGTTACCGCGGGGATCAGTGGGATACCGCGGGGATCAGTGGGTTACCGCAGGGATCAGTGGGTTACCGCGGGGATCAGTGGGTTACCGCGGGGATCAGTGGGATACCGCGGGGATCAGTGGGTTACCGCGGGGATCAGTGGGTCACCCCAGGGATCAATGGGTTACCGCGGGGATCAGTGGGTTACCGCGGGGATCAGTGGGATACCGCGGGGATCAGTGTGATACCGCGGGGATCAGTGGGATACCGCAGGGATCAGTGGGTTACCGCAGGGATCAGTGGGATACCGCGGGGATCAGTGGGTTACCGCGGGAATCAATGGGTTACCGCGGGGATCAGTGGGATACCGCGGGGATCAGTGGGATACCGCGGGGATCAGTGGGGTACCGCGGGGATCAGTGGGATACCGCAGGGTCAAGTGGGTTACCGCGGGGATCAGTGGGATACCGCAGGGATCAGTGGGTTACCGCGGGAATCAATGGGTTACCGCGGGGATCAGTGGGATACCGCAGGGATCAGTGGGTTACCGCGGGGATCAGTGGGATACCGCGGGGATCGGTGGGATACCGCGGGGATCAGTGGGATACCGCGGGGATCAGTGGGATACCGCGGGGATCGGTGGGATACCGCGGGGATCGGTGGGATACCGCGGGGATCGGTGGGATACCGCGGGGATCAGTGGGATACCGCGGGGATCGGTGGGATACCGCGGGGATCAGTGGGATACCGCGGGGATCGGTGGGATACCGCGGGTATCAGTGGGTTACCGCGGGGATCGGTGGGATACCGCGGGGATCGGTGGGATACCGCGGGGATCGGTGGGATACCGTGGGGATCAGTGGGTTACCGCGGGGATGAGTGGGTTACCGCAGGGATCAGTGGGTTACCACAGGGATCAGTGGGTTACCGTGGGCATCAGTGGGTTACCGCAGGGATCAGTGGGTTACCGCGGGGATCAGTGGGTTACCGTGGGGATCAGTGGGTTACCGCGGGGATCAGTGGGTTACCGCAGTGATCAGTGGGATACCGCGGGGATCAGTGGGGCACCGTGGGGATCAGTGGGTTACCGCGGGGATCAGTGGGTTACCGCAGGGATCAGTGGGTTACCGCAGTGATCAGTGGGATACCGCGGGGATCAGTGGGTTACCGCGGGGATCAATGGGTTACCGCGGGGATCAGTGGGTTACCGCGGGGATCAGTGGGTTACCGCGGGGATCAGTGGGATACCGCGGGGATCAGTGGGTTACCGTGGGGATCAGTGGGTTACCGCGGGGATCAGTGGGTTACCGTGGGGATCAGTGGGTTACCGCGGGGATCAGTGGGTTACCGCAGTGATCAGTGGGTTACCGCGGAGGTCAGTTGGATACCGCAGGGATCAGTGGGATACCGCGGGGATCAGTGGGTTACCGCGGGAATCAATGGGTTACCGCGGGGATCAGTGGGATACCGCGGGGATCAGTGGGATACCGCGGGGTCAGTGGGGTACCGCGGGGATCAGTGGGTTACCGCAGGGATCAGTGGGTTACCGCGGGGATCAGTGGGATACCATGAGGATCAGTGGGTTACCGCAGGGATCAGTGGGTTACCATGAGGATCAGTGGGTTACCGCAGGGATCAGTGGGTTACCGCGGGGATCAGTGGGATACCGCGGGGATCAGTGGGTTACCGCGGGGAACAGTGGGATACCGCGGGGATCGGTGGGATACCGCGGGGATCAGTGGGATACCGCGGGGATCAGTGGGATACCGCGGGGATCAGTGGGATAGCGCGGGGATCGGTGGGATACCGCGGGGATCAGTGGGATACCGCGGGGATCGGTGGGATACCGCGGGGATCAGTGGGATACCGCGGGGATCAGTGGGATACCGCGGGGATCGGTGGGATACCGCGGGGATCAGTGGGATACCGCGGGGATCGGTGGGATACCGCGGGTATCAGTGGGTTACCGCGGGGATCAGTGGGATACCGCGGGGATCAGTGGGATACCGCGGGGATCGGTGGGATACCGCGGGGATCAGTGGGATACCGCGGGGATCGGTGGGATACCGCGGGTATCAGTGGGTTACCGCGGGGATCAGTGGGATACCGCGGGGATCGGTGGGATACCGCGGGGATCGGTGGGATACCGTGGGGATCAGTGGGTTACCGCGGGGATGAGTGGGTTACCGCAGGGATCAGTGGGTTACCACAGGGATCAGTGGGTTACCGTGGGGATCAGTGGGTTACCGCAGGGATCAGTGGGTTACCGCAAGGATCAGTGGGTTACCGCGGGGATCAGTGGGATACCGCGGGGATCAGTGGGTTACCGTGGGGATCAGTGGGATACCGCGGGGATCAGTGGGATACCGCGGGGATCAGTGCGTTACCGTGGGGATCAGTGGGATACCGCGGGGATCAGTGGGTTACCGCAGTGATCAGTGGGATACCGCGGGGATCAGTGGGGCACCGTGGGGATCAGTGGGTTACCGCGGGGATCAGTGGGTTACCGCAGGAATCAGTGGGTTACCGCAGTGATCAGTGGGATACCGCGGGGATCAGTGGGTTACCGTGGGGATCAGTGGGTTACCGCGGGGATCAGTGGGTTACCGCGGGGATCAGTGGGATACCGCGGGGATCGGTGGGATACCGCGGGGATCAGTGGGATACCGCGGGGATCAGTGGGTTACCGCGGGGATCAGTGGGTTACCGTGGGGATCAGTGGGTTACCGCGGGGATCAGTGGGTTACCGCAGTGATCAGTGGGTTACCGCGGGGATCAGTGGGGCACCGTGGGGATCAGTGGGTTACCGCGGGGATCAGTGGGTTACCGCAGGGATCAGTGGGTTACCGCAGTGATCAGTGGGATACCGCGGGGATCAGTGGGTTACCGTGGGGATCAGTGGGTTACCGCGGGGATGAGTGGGTTACCGCGGGGATCAGTGGGATACCGCGGGGATCAGTGGGTTACCGCAGGGATCAGTGAGATACCGCGGGGATCAGTGGGTTACCGCGGGGATCAGTGGGTTACCGCGGGGATCAGTGGGATAGCGCAGGGATCGGTGGGTTACCGCAGGGATCAGTGAGATACCGCGGGGATCAGTGGGTTACCGCGGAGGTCAGTTGGATACCGCAGGGATCAGTGGGATACCGCGGGGATCAGTGGGTTACCGCGGGAATCAATGGGTTACCGCGGGGATCAGTGGGATACCGCGGGGATCAGTGGGATACCGCGGGGATCAGTGGGGTACCGCGGGGATCAGTGGGTTACCGCAGGGATCAGTGGGTTACCCCGGGGATCAGTGGGATACCATGAGGATCAGTGGGTTACCGCAGGGATCAGTGGGTTACCATGAGGATCAGTGGGTTACCGCAGGGATCAGTGGGTTACCGCGGGGAACAGTGGGATACCGCGGGGATCAGTGTGTTACCACGGCGATCAGTGGGTTACCGCGGGGATCAGTGGGTTACCGCAGGGATCAGTGGGTTACCGCGGGGATCAGTGGGATACCCGGGGATCAGTGGGATACCGCGGGGATCAGTGGGATACCGCGGGGATCAGTGGGTTACCGCGGGGATCAGTGGGATACCGCGGGGATCAGTGGGTTACCGCAGGGATCAGTGGGTTACCGCGGGGATCAGTGGGATACCGCGGGGATCAGTGGGTTACCGCGGGGATCAGTGGGTCACCCCAGGGATCAATGGGTTACCGCGGGGATCAGTGGGTTACCGCGGGGATCAGTGGGATACCGCGGGGATCAATGGGTTACCGCGGGGATCAGTGGGTTACCGCGGGGATCAGTGGGATACCCGGGGATCAGTGGGATACCGCGGGGATCAGTGGGATACCGCGGGGATCAGTGGGTTACCGCGGGGATCAGTGGGATACCGCGGGGATCAGTGGGTTACCGCAGGGATCAGTGGGTTACCGCGGGGATCAGTGGGTTACCGCGGGGATCAGTGGGATACCGCGGGGATCAGTGGGTTACCGCGGGGATCAGTGGGTCACCCCAGGGATCAATGGGTTACCGCGGGGATCAGTGGGTTACCGCGGGGATCAGTGGGATACCGCGGGGATCAGTGTGATACCGCGGGGATCAGTGGGATACCGCAGGGATCAGTGGGTTACCGCAGGGATCAGTGGGATACCGCGGGGATCAGTGGGTTACCGCGGGAATCAATGGGTTACCGCGGGGATCAGTGGGATACCGCGGGGATCAGTGGGATACCGCGGGGATCAGTGGGGTACCGCGGGGATCAGTGGGATACCGCAGGGTCAAGTGGGTTACCGCGGGGATCAGTGTGATACCGCAGGGATCAGTGGGTTACCGCGGGAATCAATGGGTTACCGCGGGGATCAGTGGGATACCGCAGGGATCAGTGGGTTACCGCGGGGATCAGTGGGATACCGCAGGGATCAGTGGGTTACCGCGGGGATCAGTGGGATACCGCGGGGATCAGTGGGTTACCGCGGGGATCAGTGGGTCACCCCAGGGATCAATGGGTTACCGCGGGGATCAGTGGGTTACCGCGGGGATCAGTGGGATACCGCGGGGATCAATGGGTTACCGCGGGGATCAGTGGGTTACCGCGGGGATCAGTGGGATACCCGGGGATCAGTGGGATACCGCGGGGATCAGTGGGTTACCGCGGGGATCAGTGGGATACCGCGGGGATCAGTGGGTTACCGCGGGGATCAGTGGGTCACCCCAGGGATCAATGGGTTACCGCGGGGATCAGTGGGTTACCGCGGGGATCAGTGGGATACCGCGGGGATCAGTGTGATACCGCTGGGATCAGTGGGATACCGCAGGGATCAGTGGGTTACCGCAGGGATCAGTGGGATACCGCGGGGATCAGTGGGTTACCGCGGGAATCAATGGGTTACCGCGGGGATCAGTGGGATACCGCGGGGATCAGTGGGATACCGCGGGGATCAGTGGGGTACCGCGGGGATCAGTGGGATACCGCAGGGTCAAGTGGGTTACCGCGGGGATCAGTGGGATACCGCAGGGATCAGTGGGTTACCGCGGGAATCAATGGGTTACCGCGGGGATCAGTGGGATACCGCAGGGATCAGTGGGTTACCGCGGGGATCAGTGGGATACCGCAGGGATCGGTGGGATACCGCGGGGATCAGTGGGATACCGCGGGGATCAGTGGGATACCGCGGGGATCAGTGGGATACCGCGGGGATCGGTGGGATACCGCGGGGATCAGTGGGATACCGCGGGGATCGGTGGGATACCGCGGGGATCAGTGGGATACCGCGGGGATCGGTGGGATACCGCGGGTATCAGTGGGTTACCGCGGGGATCAGTGGGATACCGCGGGGATCAGTGGGGCACCGTGGGGATCAGTGGGTTACCGCGGGGATCAGTGGGTTACCGCAGGGATCAGTGGGTTACCGCAGTGATCAGTGGGATACCGCGGGGATCAGTGGGTTACCGTGGGGATCAGTGGGTTACCGCGGGGATCAGTGGGTTACCGCGGGGATCAGTGGGATACCGCGGGGATCGGTGGGATACCGCGGGGATCAGTGGGATACCGCGGGGATCAGTGGGTTACCGCGGGGATCAGTGGGTTACCGTGGGGATCAGTGGGTTACCGCGGGGATCAGTGGGTTACCGCAGTGATCAGTGGGTTACCGCGGGGATCAGTGGGGCACCGTGGGGATCAGTGGGTTACCGCGGGGATCAGTGGGTTACCGCAGGGATCAGTGGGTTACCGCAGTGATCAGTGGGATACCGCGGGGATCAGTGGGTTACCGTGGGGATCAGTGGGTTACCGCGGGGATCAGTGGGTTACCGCGGGGATCAGTGGGATACCGCGGGGATCGGTGGGATACCGCGGGGATCAGTGGGATACCGCGGGGATCAGTGGGTTACCGCGGGGATCAGTGGGTTACCGTGGGGATCAGTGGGTTACCGCGGGGATCAGTGGGTTACCGCAGTGATCAGTGGGTTACCGCGGGGATCAGTGGGGCACCGTGGGGATCAGTGGGTTACCGCGGGGATCAGTGGGTTACCGCAGGGATCAGTGGGTTACCGCAGTGATCAGTGGCATACCGCGGGGATCAGTGGGTTACCGTGGGGATCAGTGGGTTACCGCGGGGATCAGTGGGTTACCGCGGGGATCAGTGGGATACCGCGGGGATCAGTGGGATACCGCGGGGATCAGTGGGTTACCGCAGGGATCAGTGGGTTACCGCGGGGATCAGTGGGTTACCGCGGGGATCAGTGGGATACCGCGGGGATCAGTGGGTTACCGCGGGGATCAGTGGGTCACCCCAGGGATCAATGGGTTACCGCGGGGATCAGTGGGTTACCGCGGGGATCAGTGGGATACCGCGGGGATCAGTGTGATACAGCGGGGATCAGTGGGATACCGCAGGGATCAGTGGGTTACCGCAGGGATCAGTGGGATACCGCGGGGATCAGTGGGTTACCGCGGGAATCAATGGGTTACCGCGGGGATCAGTGGGATACCGCGGGGATCAGTGGGATACCGCGGGGATCAGTGGGGTACCGCGGGGATCAGTGGGATACCGCAGGGTCAAGTGGGTTACCGCGGGGATCAGTGGGATACCGCGGGGATCGGTGGGATACCGCGGGGATCAGTGGGTTACCGCGGGGATCAGTGGGATACCGCAGGGATCAGTGGGTTACCGCGGGAATCAATGGGTTACCGCGGGGATCAGTGGGATACCGCAGGGATCAGTGGGTTACCGCGGGGATCAGTGGGATACCGCGGGGATCGGTGGGATACCGCGGGGATCAGTGGGATACCGCGGGGATCAGTGGGATACCGCGGGGATCAGTGGGATACCGCGGGAATCGGTGGGATACCGCGGGGATCGGTGGGATACCGCGGGGATCAGTGGGATACCGCGGGGATCGGTGGGATACCGCGGGGATCAGTGGGATACCGCGGGGATCGGTGGGATACCGCGGGTATCAGTGGGTTACCGCGGGGATCAGTGGGATACCGCGGGGATCGGTGGGATACCGCGGGGATCGGTGGGATACCGTGGGGATCAGTGGGTTACTGCGGGGATCAGTGGGTTACCGCAGGGATCAGTGGGTTACCGCGGGGATCAGTGGGATACTGCGGGGATCAATGGGTTACCGCGGAGATCAGTGGGTTACCGTGGGGATCAGTGGGTTACCACGGGGATCAGTGGGTTACCGCAGGGATCAGTGGGTTACCGCGGGGATCAGTGGGGTACCGCGGGGATCAGTGGGTTACCGCGGGGACAGGGGGATACCGCGGGGATCAGTGGGTTACCGCAGGGATCAGTGAGATACCGCGGGGATCAGTGGGTTACCGCGGGGATCAGTGGGTTACCGCGGAGGTCAGTTGGATACCGCGGGGATCAGTGGGATACCGCGGAGGTCAGTGGGATACCGCAGGGATTAGTGGGATACCGCGGGGATCAGTGGGATAGCGCAGGGATCAGTGGGTTACCGCAGGGATCAGTGGGTTACCGCGGGGATGAGTGGGTTACCGCAGGGATCTGTGGGTTACCACAGGGATCAGTGGGTTACCGTGGGGATCAGTGGGTTACCGCAGGGATCAGTGGGTTACCGCAAGGATCAGTGGGTTACCGCGGGGATCAGTGGGATACCGCGGGGATCAGTGGGTTACCGTGGGGATCCGTGGGTTACCGCGGGGATCAGTGGGTTACCGTGGGGATCAGTGGGTTACCGCGGGGATCAGTGGGTTACCGCAGTGATCAGTGGGATACCGCGGGGATCAGTGGGTTACCGTGGGGATCAGTGGGTTACCGCGGGGATCAGTGGGTTACCGCGGGGATCAGTGGGATACCGCGGGGATCAGTGGGTTACCGCAGGGATCAGTGGGTTACCGCGGGGATCAGTGGGGCACCGTGGGGATCAGTGGGTTACCGCGGGGATCAGTGGGTTACCGCAGGGATCAGTGGGTTACCGCAGTGATCAGTGGGATACCGCGGGGATCAGTGGGCTACCGTGGGGATCAGTGGGTTACCGCGGGGATCAGTGGGTTACCGCGGGGATCAGTGGGATACCGCGGGGATCAGTGGGTTACCGCAGGGATCAGTGAGATACCGCGGGGATCAGTGGGTTACCGCGGGGATCAGTGGGTTACCGCGGGGATCAGTGGGATAGCGCAGGGATCGGTGGGTTACCGCAGGGATCAGTGAGATACCGCGGGGATCAGTGGGTTACCGCGGAGGTCAGTTGGATACCGCAGGGATCAGTGGGATACCGCGGGGATCAGTGGGTTACCGCGGGAATCAATGGGTTACCGCGGGGATCAGTGGGATACCGCGGGGATCAGTGGGATACCGCGGGGATCAGTGGGGTACCGCGGGGATCAGTGGGATACCGCAGGGTCAAGTGGGTTACCGCGGGGATCAGTGGGATACCGCAGGGATCAGTGGGTTACCGCGGGAATCAATGGGTTACCGCGGGGATCAGTGGGATACCGCAGGGATCAGTGGGATACCGCGGGGATCGGTGGGATACCGCGGGGATCAGTGGGATACCGCGGGGATCAGTGGGATACCGCGGGGATCAGTGGGATACCGCGGGGATCGGTGGGATACCGCGGGGATCAGTGGGATACCGCGGGGATCAGTGGGATACCGCGGGGATCGGTGGGACACCGCGGGGATCAGTGGGATACCGCGGGGATCGGTGGGATACCGCGGGGATCAGTGGGTTACCACGGGGATCAGTGGGATACCGCGGGGATCGGTGGGATACCGCGGGGAT
The DNA here is from genome assembly GCF_037043375.1 of Chiloscyllium plagiosum. NCBI lineage: Eukaryota > Metazoa > Chordata > Chondrichthyes > Orectolobiformes > Hemiscylliidae > Chiloscyllium > Chiloscyllium plagiosum. The sequence goes on along the minus strand of NW_028270141.1, from coordinate 163,520,557 downwards.
CGGTGGGATACCGTGGGGATCAGTGGGTTACCGTGGGGATCAGTGGGTTACCGCAGGGATCAGTGGGTTACCGCGGGGATCAGTGGGATACCGCGGGGATCAGTGGGTTACCGTGGGGATCAGTGGGTTACCACGGGGATCAGTGGGTTACCGCAGGGATCAGTGGGTTACCGCGGGGATCAGTGGGATACCGCGGGGATCAGTGGGTTACCGCGGGGATCAGTGGGATACCGCGGGGATCAGTGGGTTACCGCAGGGATCAGTGAGATACCGCGGGGATCAGTGGGTTACCGCGGGGATCAGTGGGTTACCGCGGAGGTCAGTTGGATACCGCGGGGAACAGTGGGATGCCGCGGAGGTCAGTGGGATACCGCAGGGATTAGTGGGATACCGCGGGGATCAGTGGGTTACCGCAGGGATCAGTGGGTTACCGTGGGGATCAGTGGGTTACCGCGGGGATGAGTGGGTTACCGCAGGGATCAGTGGGTTACCGCAGGGATCAGTGGGTTACCGTGGGGATCAGTGGGTTACCGCAGGGATCAGTGGGTTACCGCAAGGATCAGTGGGTTACCGCGGGGATCAGTGGGATACCGCGTGGATCAGTGGGTTACCGTGGGGATCAGTGGGTTACCGCGGGGATCAGTGGGTTACCGTGGGGATCAGTGGGTTACCGCGGGGATCAGTGGGTTACTGTGGGGATCAGTGGGTTACCGCGGGGATCAGTGGGTTACCGCGGGGATCAGTGGGATACCGCGGGGATCAGTGGGTTACCGCAGGGATCAGTGGGTTACCGCGGGGATCAGTGGGGCACCGTGGGGATCAGTGGGTTACCGCGGGGATCAGTGGGTTACCGCAGGGATCAGTGGGTTACCGCAGTGATCAGTGGGATACCGCGGGGATCAGTGGGTTACCGCGGGGATCAGTGGGTTACCGCGGGGATCAGTGGGTTACCGCGGGGATCAGTGGGATACCGCGGGGATCAGTGGGTTACCACAGGGATCAGTGAGATACCGCGGGGATCAGTGGGTTACCGCGGGGATCAGTGGGTTACCGCGGAGGTCAGTTGGATACCGCGGGGATCAGTGGGATACCGCGGAGGTCAGTGGGTTACCGCGGGGATCAGTGGGTTACTGCGGGGATCAGTGGGATAGCGCAGGGATCAGTGGGTTACCGCAGGGATCAGTGAGATACCGCGGGGATCAGTGGGTTACCGCGGGGATCAGTGGGTTACCGCGGAGGTCAGTTGGATACCGCGGGGATCAGTGGGATACCGCGGAGGTCAGTGGGTTACCGCGGGGATCAGTGGGGCAACGCGGGGATCAGTGGGTTACCGCAGGGATCAGTGGGATACCGCGGGGATCAGTGGGTTACCGCGGGGAACAGTGGGATACCGCGGGGATCAGTGTGTTACCGCGGCGATCAGTGGGATACCGCAGGGATCAGTGGTTTACCGCGGGGATTACTGGGATACCGCGGGGATTAGTGGGTCACCGCGGGGATCAGTGGGGTACCGCGGGGATCAGTGGGATACCGTGGGGATCAGTGGGATACCGCGGGGATCAGTGGGATACTGCGGGGATCAGTGGGATACTGCGGGGATCAGTGGGTTACTGCAGGGATCAGTGGGTCACCCCAGGGATCAGTGGGTTACCGCGGGGATCAGTGGGCTACCGCGGGGATCAGTGGGGTACCGCGGGGATCAGTGGGGTACCGCGGGGATCAGTGGGGTACCGCGGGGATCAGTGGGTTACCGCGGGGATCAGTGGGTTACCGCGGGGATCAGTGGGTTACCGCGGAGATCAGTGGGTTACTGCGGGGATCAGTGGGTTACCGCGGGGATCGGTGGGGTATTGCATGGATCAGTGGTGTATCGCAGGGATCAGTGGGGTACCGCGGGGATCGGTGGGGCACCGCGGGGATCGGTGGGGCACCGCGGGGATCGGTGGGGCACCGCGGGGATAGGTGCTTGGACCCTGCTATCCACAATATACATGAGTGATGTCGGTGGGGGAACTAAACATAATCTCTGCAGGTTTGCAGACAGCACAAAGCTGGGTGCGAGGGTGAGCTGTGAGGAGCATTCAGAGATGTCTCAGTGGGATTTGGACAGACTGAGGGAGTGGGGAAATACAGAGCAGATGCAGGATAATGTGGATAAATGTGAGGGGTTGGAGGGGGGTCAGGAAGGCAGATGATGATCTGAATGGGGACAGATTGGGAAAGGGGCAGGGGCAATGGGACCTGGGTGTCCTTGTACCCCAGTCTCTGAAAGTAAGCGTGCAGGTACAGCAGGCGGTGAGGAAGGGAAATGGGATGTTGGCCGACATAGTGAGAGGATTCGAGTCCAGGAGCAGGGAGGTCTTGCTGCAATTATACCGGGTCTTGGGGAGACCACACCTGGAGTATTGTGGACAGGTTTGGTCTCCTTATCTGAGGGAAGATGTTCTGGTGATGGAGGGAGGGCAGCGAAGGGTTACCAGACTGATTCCTGGGAGGGCAGGGCTGGTGGATGAGGACAGACTGGATCAGTTAGGATTATTTTCACTGGAGTTTAGAAAAACCAGGAAGTGATCTCATCGAAAACTACAAACTTTGAACAGGACTTGACAGGGTGAACACAGGAAAGATCTTTCCAATGACTGGGGGGTTCAAAAGGATGGGGATGACTGTGTGAGGATACAGGGGCGGCCATTTTGGACTGAGACAAGGGGAACTGGCTGCAGCCAGACATGGGGGAGCGTGTGGAGATCTCTACCACAGAAAGTGGTTCAGGACAAATGTTTTCAAGAAAGAGACGTTTGGTTCTTCGGGCTGAGGGGATTAAAGGCAACAAAATGACAACCAGGTCCTGAGTTGGATGGTCAGCTATGATCCGACTGAATAGCAGATCAGGCTAGAAGGGCCGAATGACCTACTCCTCCTCCTAGTTTCTATTTTATGTCTCATTCTGTCAACCTGGTCCCCCAGGTATACCTCTGATGGTGGGGTCAGTTTGTATACACAGCTAGCCTGTGACCTGGTGAGCTGGCCTGTAACCAGGTGAGCTAGCCTGTGACCTGGTGAGCTAGCCTGTGACCTGGTGAACTGGCCTGTAACCTGGTGAGATAGCCTGTAACCTGGTGAACTGGCCTGTAACCTGGTGAGATAGCCTGTGACCTGGTGAGCTAGCCTGTGACCAGGTGAGCTGGCCTGTGACCTGGTGAGCTGGCCTGTAACCTGGTGATCTAGCCTGTGACCAGGTGAGCAGGCCTGTAACCTGGTGAGCTGGCCTGTGACCAGGTGATCTGGCCTGTGACCTGGTGAGCTGGCCTGTAACCTGGTGAGCTGGCCTGTAACCTGGTGAGATAGCCTGTGACCTGGTGAGATAGCCTGTGACCTGGTGAGCTAGCCTGTGACCTGGTGAACTGGCCTGTAACCTGGTGAGATAGCCTGTGACCTGGTGAGCTAGCCTGTGACCTGGTGAACTGGCCTGTAACCTGGTGAGATAGCCTGTAACCTGGTGGGATAGCCTGTGACCTGGTGAGATAGCCTGTGACCTGGTGAGCTAGCCTGTAACCAGGTGAGCTGGCCTGTGACCTGGTGAGCTAGCCTGTGACCAGGTGAGCTGGCCTGTGACCTGGTGAGCTGGCCTGTAACCTGGTGATCTAGCCTGTGACCAGGTGAGCAGGCCTGTAACCTGGTGAGCTGGCCTGTGACCAGGTGATCTGGCCTGTGACCTGGTGAGCTGGCCTGTAACCTGGTGAGCTGGCCTGTAACCTGGTGATCTGGCCTGTGACCTGGTGAGCTAGCCTGTGACCAGGTGAGCTGGCCTGTGACCTGGTGAGCTGGCCTGTGACCAGGTGAGCTGGCCTGTGACCAGGTGAGCTAGCCTGTAACCTGGTGAGCTAGCCTGTGACCTGGTGAGCTGGCCTGTGACCAGGTGAGCTAGCCTGTGACCAGGTGATCTGGCCTGTGACCAGGTAAGCTGGCCTGTAACCTGGTGGGCTAGCCTGTAACCTGGTGAGCTAGCCTGTAACCTGGTGATCTGGCCTGTGACCAGGTGAGCTAGCCTGTGACCTGGTGAGCTAGCCTGTGACCAGGTGATCTGGCCTGTGACCTGGTGAGCTGGCCTGTAACCTGGTGATCTGGCCTGTGACCAGGTGAGCTGGCCTGTGACCTGGTGAGCAGCCTGTGACCAGGTGAGCTGGCCTGTTACCAGGTGAGTAGCCTGTGACCTGGTGAGTAGCCTGTGACCAGGTGAGCTAGCCTGTAACCAGGTGAGCTAGCGTGTGACCTGGTGAGTAGCCTGTAACCGGGTGACTAGCCTGTGACCTGGTGAGTAGCCTGTGACCTGGTGAGTAGCCTGTGAGCTGGTGATCTGGCCTGTGACCTGGTGATCTTGCCTGTGACCAGGTGAGTAGCCTGTGAGCTGGTGAGTAGCCTGTGACCTGGTGATCTGGCCTGTGACCAGGTGAGTAACCTGTGACCTAGTGATCTGGCCTGTGACCTGGTGAGTAGCCTGTGACCTGGTGAGTAGCCTGTGACCTAGTGATCTGGCCTGTGACCTGGTGATCTGGCCTGTGACCTGGTGATCTGGCCTGTGAGCTGGTGAGTAGCCTGTGACCTGGTGATCTGGCCTGTGACCTGGTGATCTGGCCTGTGACCTGGTGAGTAGCCTGTGAGCTGGTGAGTAGCCTGTGAGCTGGTGATCTGGCCTGTGACCCGGTGAGTAGCCTGTGACCTGGTGAGTAGTCTGTGACCTGGTGAGTAGCCTGTGAGCTGGTGATCTTGCCTGTGAGCTGGTGATCTGGCCTGTGACCCGGTGAGTAGCCTGTGACCAGGTGAGTAGCCTGTGAGCTGGTGATCTGGCCTGTGACCTGGTGATCTGGCCTGTGACCCGGTGAGTAGCCTGTAACGCGGTGAGTAGCCTGTGAGCTGGTGATCTGGCCTGTAACCCGGTGAGTAGCCTGTGACCTGGTGATCTGGCCTGTGACCCGGTGAGTAGCCTGTGACCTGGTGAGATAGCCTGTGACCTGGTGAGCTAGCCTGTAACCAGGTGAGCTGGCCTGTGACCTGGTGAGCTAGCCTGTGACCAGGTGAGCTGGCCTGTGACCTGGTGAGCTGGCCTGTAACCTGGTGATCTAGCCTGTGACCAGGTGAGCAGGCCTGTAACCTGGTGAGCTGGCCTGTGACCAGGTGATCTGGCCTGTGACCTGGTGAGCTGGCCTGTAACCTGGTGAGCTGGCCTGTAACCTGGTGATCTGGCCTGTGACCTGGTGAGCTAGCCTGTGACCAGGTGAGCTGGCCTGTGACCTGGTGAGCTGGCCTGTGACCAGGTGAGCTGGCCTGTGACCAGGTGAGCTAGCCTGTAACCTGGTGAGCTAGCCTGTGACCTGGTGAGCTGGCCTGTGACCAGGTGAGCTAGCCTGTGACCAGGTGATCTGGCCTGTGACCAGGTAAGCTGGCCTGTAACCTGGTGGGCTAGCCTGTAACCTGGTGAGCTAGCCTGTAACCTGGTGATCTGGCCTGTGACCAGGTGAGCTAGCCTGTGACCTGGTGAGCTAGCCTGTGACCAGGTGATCTGGCCTGTGACCTGGTGAGGCTGGCCTGTAACCTGGTGATCTGGCCTGTGACCAGGTGAGCTGGCCTGTGACCTGGTGAGCAGCCTGTGACCAGGTGAGCTGGCCTGTTACCAGGTGAGTAGCCTGTGACCTGGTGAGTAGCCTGTGACCAGGTGAGCTAGCCTGTAACCAGGTGAGCTAGCGTGTGACCTGGTGAGTAGCCTGTAACCGGGTGACTAGCCTGTGACCTGGTGAGTAGCCTGTGACCTGGTGAGTAGCCTGTGACCTGGTGAGTAGCCTGTGAGCTGGTGATCTGGCCTGTGACCTGGTGATCTTGCCTGTGACCAGGTGAGTAGCCTGTGAGCTGGTGAGTAGCCTGTGACCTGGTGATCTGGCCTGTGACCAGGTGAGTAACCTGTGACCTAGTGATCTGGCCTGTGACCTGGTGAGTAGCCTGTGACCTGGTGAGTAGCCTGTGACCTAGTGATCTGGCCTGTGACCTGGTGATCTGGCCTGTGACCTGGTGATCTGGCCTGTGAGCTGGTGAGTAGCCTGTGACCTGGTGATCTGGCCTGTGACCTGGTGATCTGGCCTGTGACCTGGTGAGTAGCCTGTGAGCTGGTGAGTAGCCTGTGACCTGGTGAGTAGCCTGTGAGCTGGTGATCTTGCCTGTGACCTGGTGATCTGGCCTGTGACCCGGTGAGTAGCCTGTGACCAGGTGAGTAGCCTGTGAGCTGGTGATCTGGCCTGTGACCTGGTGATCTGGCCTGTGACCCGGTGAGTAGCCTGTAACGCGGTGAGTAGCCTGTGACCTGGTGATCTGGCCTGTGACCCGGTGAGTAGCCTGTGACCTGGTGAGTAGCCTGTGACCCGGTGAGTAGCCTGTGACCCGGTGAGTAGCCTGTGACCTGGTGATCTGGTCTGTGACCCGGTGAGTAGCCTGTGACCCGGTGAGTAGCCTGTGACCCGGTGATCTGGCCTGTGACCCGGTGAGTAGCCTGTGACCCGGTGAGTAGCCTGTGACCCGGTGAGTAGCCTGTGACCCGGTGAGTAGCCTGTGACCCGGTGAGTAGCCTGTGACCCGGTGAGTAGCCTGTGAGCAGCGCAGCGTACCGTGGAAGGAGGATGGAGTTGATGCAGCTGAAGACCAGCAGTGGCAGCATGGCACACAAGGTCATCATATTCCCAAACTTCCCCTGCAGGTAGTTCTCCTGGATCACACCGTCTGTGCCATTCAGACGGAAACGGTCCGTGGTAACATTCACATCCTGGAGCTGGAACTTAAAATACTAACAAGGGGAAAGAGTAAGGCTCAGTGTGACCATCGGAGAGAGGGGGGAGAGGGGGGAGGGGGAGGGGGGTGGGGGAGGGAGGGGGAGAGGGAGGGGGAGGGGGAGGGAGGGAGGGGGAGGGGGGGAGAGGGAGGTGGAGGGAGGGAGGGGGAGGGGGGGGAGAGGGAGGTGGAGGGAGGGAGGGGGAGGGGAGGGGGAGGGGGAGGAGGGAGGGGGAGAGGGAGGGAGGGGGAGAGAGACACAGAGAGGGACAGGACGGAGGAAGAGAGAGGGGGGCAGAGAGAGGCAGAGAGACAGTGTCAAAATGGAAAAGAGATACGCTCAGGGAAAAGGACACAGAAGGGTCATGGTGGGTGTGGGTGTGGGTGTGAGTGTGGGTGTGGGTGTGGGTGTGGGTGTGGGTGTGGGTGTGAGTGTGGGTGTGGGTGTGGGTGAGGGTGTGGGTGTGGGTGTGGGTGTGAGTGTGGGTGTGGGTGTGGGTGAGGGTGTGGGTGTGGGTGTGGGTGTGAGTGTGGGTGTGGGTGTGAGTGTGGGTGTGGGTGTGGGTGAGGGTGTGGGTGTGGGTGTGAGTGTGGGTGTGGGTGAGGGTGTGGGTGAGGGTGTGAGTGTGGGTGTGGGTGTGAGTGTGGGTGTGGGTGTGGGTGTGAGTGTGGGTGAGGGTGTGGGTGTGGGTGTGGGTGTGAGTGTGGGTGTGGGTGTGGGTGTGAGTGTGGGTGAGGGTGTGGGTGTGGGTGTGAGTGTGGGTGTGGGTGTGAGTGTGGGTGTGGGTGTGGGTGTGAGTGTGGGTGAGGGTGTGGGTGTGGGTGTGGGTGAGGGTGTGGGTGTGGGTGTGGGTGAGGGTGTGGGTGAGGGTGTGATTGTGGGTGTGGGTGTGGGTGTGAGTGTGGGTGTGGGTGTGGGTGTGAGTGTGGGTGTGGGTGTGGGTGTGGGTGTGGGTGTGAGTGTGGGTGTGGGTGTGGGTGTGGGTGTGAGTGTGAGTGTGGGTGTGGGTGTGGGTGTGAGTGTGGGTGTGGGTGTGGGTGAGGGTGTGGGTGTGGGTGTGGGTGTGAGTGTGGGTGTGGGTGTGGGTGTGGGTGTGAGTGTGGGTGTGGGTGTGGGTGTGAGTGTGGGTGTGGGTGTGGGTGAGGGTGTGGGTGTGGGTGTGGGTGTGAGTGTGGGTGTGGGTGTGAGTGTGGGTGTGGGTGTGGGTGTGAGTGTGGGTGTGGGTGTGGGTGTGAGTGTGGGTGTGGGTGTGGGTGTGGGTGTGGGTGTGAGTGTGGGTGTGAGTGTGGGGGTGGGTGTGAGTGTGGGTGTGGGTGTGGGTGTGAGTGTGGGTGAGGGTGTGGGTGTGGGTGTGGGTGAGGGTGTGGGTGAGGGTGTGGGTGTAGGTGAGGGTGTGGGTGAGGGTATGAGTGTGAGTGTGGGTGAGGGTGTGGGTGTGGGTGTGGGTGAGGGTGTGGGTGTGGGTGTGAGTGTGGGTGTGAGTGTGGGTGTGGGTGTGAGTGTGAGTGTGGGTGTGGGTGTGGGTGTGGGTGTGAGTGAGGGTGTGAGTGTGGGTGTGGGTGTGAGTGTGGGTGTCGGTGTGGGTGTGTGTGTGGGTGTGGGTGTGGGTGTGGGTGTGGGTGTGAGTGTGGGTGAGGGTGTGGGTGTGGGTGTGGGTGTGAGTGTGGGTGTGGGTGTGGGTGTGGGTGTGAGTGTGGGTGTGGGTGTGGGTGTGGGTGTGAGTGTGGGTGTGGGTGAGGGTGTGAGTGTGGGTGAGGGTGTGAGTGTGGGTGTGGGTGTGGGGTGTGAGTGTGGGTGTGGGTGTGGGTGTGGGTGTGAGTGAGGGTGTGAGTGAGGGTGTGAGTGTGGGTGTGGGTATGAGTGTGGGTGTGGGTGTGAGTGTGGGTGTGGGTGAGGGTGTGGGTGTGGGTGAGGGTGTGAGTGTGGGTGTGAGTGTGGGTGTGGGTGTGGGTGTGGGTGTGAGTGTGGGTGTGGGTGAGGGTGTGAGTGTGGGTGAGGGTGTGAGTGTGGGTGTGAGTGTGGGTGTGGGTGTGAGTGTGGGTGTGAGTGTGGGTGTGGGTGTGGGTGTGGGTGTGAGTGTGGGTGTGGGTGTGAGTGTGGGTGTGGGTGTTGGTGTGAGTGTGGGTGAGGGTGTGGGTGTGAGTGTGGGTGTGGGTGAGGGTGTGGGTGTGGGTGTGGGTGTGAGTGTGGGTGTGGGTGTGGGTGAGGGTGTGGGTGTGGGTGTGGGTGTGAGTGTGGGTGAGGGTGTCGGTGAGGGTGTGGGTGTGGGTGAGGGTGTGAGTGTGGGTGTGGGTGTGGGTGTGGGTGTGGGTGTGAGTGTGGGTGTGAGTGTGGGTGTGGGTGTGAGTGTGGGTGTGGGTGAGGGTGTGGGTGTGGGTGTGGGTGTGGGTGTGGGTGTGGGTGTGAGTGTGGGTGTGGGTGTGGGTGTGAGTGTGGGTGAGGGTGTGGGTGAGGGTGTGGGTGTGGGTGTGAGTGTGAGTGTGGGTGAGGGTGTGGGTGTGGGTGTGAGTGAGGGTGTGAGTGTGGGTGTGGGTGTGAGTGTGGGTGTCGGTGTGGGTGTGTGTGTGGGTGTGGGTGTGGGTGTGGGTGTGAGTGTGGGTGTGGGTGTGGGTGTGAGTGTGGGTGTGGGTGAGGGTGTGAGTGTGGGTGAGGGTGTGAGTGTGGGTGTGGGTGTGGGTGTGAGTGTGGGTGTGGGTGTGGGTGTGGGTGTGAGTGTGGGTGTGGGTGTGGGTGTGGGTGTGAGTGTGGGTGTGGGTGAGGGTGTGAGTGTGGGTGAGGGTGTGAGTGTGGGTGTGGGTGTGGGTGTGAGTGTGGGTGTGGGTGTGGGTGTGGGTGTGAGTGAGGGTGTGAGTGAGGGTGTGAGTGTGGGTGTGGGTGTGAGTGTGGGTGTGGGTGTGAGTGTGGGTGTGGGTGAGGGTGTGGGTGTGGGTGAGGGTGTGAGTGTGGGTGTGAGTGTGGGTGTGGGTGTGGGTGTGGGTGTGAGTGTGGGTGTGGGTGAGGGTGTGAGTGTGGGTGAGGGTGTGAGTGTGGGTGTGAGTGTGGGTGTGGGTGTGAGTGTGGGTGTGAGTGTGGGTGTGGGTGTGGGTGTGGGTGTGAGTGTGGGTGTGGGTGTGAGTGTGGGTGTGGGTGAGGGTGTGGGTGTGGGTGTGGGTGTGAGTGTGGGTGTGGGTGTGGGTGAGGGTGTGGGTGTGGGTGAGGGTGTGAGTGTGGGTGTGGTTGTGGGTGTGGGTGTGGGTGTGAGTGTGGGTGTGAGTGTGGGTGTGGGTGTGAGTGTGGGTGTGGGTGAGGGTGTGGGTGTGGGTGTGGGTGTGGGTGTGGGTGTGGGTGTGAGTGTGGGTGTGGGTGTGGGTGTGAGTGTGGGTGAGGGTGTGGGTGAGGGTGTGGGTGTGGGTGTGAGTGTGAGTGTGGGTGAGGGTGTGGGTGTGGGTGTGGGTGAGGGTGTGGGTGAGGGTGTGGGTGTAGGTGAGGGTGTGGGTGAGGGTATGAGTGTGAGTGTGGGTGAGGGTGTGGGTGTGGGTGTGGGTGAGGGTGTGGGTGTGGGTGTGAGTGTGGGTGTGAGTGTGGGTGTGGGTGTGAGTGTGAGTGTGAGTGTGGGTGAGGGTGTGGGTGTGGGTGTGGGTGTGACTGTGGGTGAGGGGGTGGGTGAGGGTGTGGGTGTGGGTGAGGGTGTGGGTGAGGGTGTGGGTGTGGGTGTGGGTGTGGGTGTGAGTGTGGGTGAAGGTGTGAGTGTGGGTGTGGGTGAGGGTGTGGGTGTGGGTGTGGGTGTGAGTGTGGGTGAGGTGTGGGTGTGGGTGAGGGTGTGAGTGTGGGTGTGGGTGTGGGTGTGGGTGTGGGTGTGAGTGTGGGTGTGAGTGTGGGTGTGGGTGTGAGTGTGGGTGTGGGTGAGGGTGTGGGTGTGGGTGTGGGTGTGGGTGTGGGTGTGGGTGTGGGTGTGTGTGTGGGTGTGGGTGTGAGTGTGGGTGAGGGTGTGGGTGAGGGTGTGGGTGAGGGTGTGGGTGTGGGTATGAGTGTGGGTGTGAGTGAGGGTGTGAGTGTGGGTGTGGGTGTGGGTGTGGGTGTGGGTGTGGGTGTGTGTGTGGGTGTGGGTGTGGTTGTCGGTGTGGGTGTGGGTGTGGGTGTGAGTGTGGGTGTGGGTGTGGGTGTGGGTGAGGGTGTGGGTGTGGGTGTGGGTGTGGGTGTGGGTGTGTGTGTGGGTGTGGGTGTGAGTGTGGGTGAGGGTGTGGGTGAGGGTGTGGGTGAGGGTGTGGGTGTGGGTATGAGTGTGGGTGTGAGTGAGGGTGTGAGTGTGGGTGTGGGTGTGGGTGTGGGTGTGGGTGTGGGTGTGTGTGTGGGTGTGGGTGTGGTTGTCGGTGTGGGTGTGGGTGTGGGTGTGAGTGTGGGTGTGGGTGTGGGTGTGGGTGAGGGTGTGAGTGTGGGTGTGAGTGAGGGTGTGGGTGTGGGTGTGGGTGTGGGTGTGGGTGTGGGTGTGGGTGTGGGTGAGAGTGTGGGTGAGGGTGTGGGTGTGGGTGTGGGTGTGGGTATGAGTGTGGGTGTGAGTGAGGGTGTGAGTGAGGGTGTGAGTGTGGGTGTGGGTGTGGGTGTGGGGTGTGGGTGAGGGTGTGGGTGAGGGTGTGGGTGTGGGTGTGGGTGTGGGTATGAGTGTGGGTGTGAGTGAGGGTGTGAGTGAGGGTGTGAGTGTGGGTTTGGGTGAGGGTGTGGGTGAGGGTGTGGGTGTGGGTGAGGGTGTGAGTGTGGGTGTGAGTGTGGGTGTGAGTGTGAGTGTGGGTGTGAGTGTGGGTGTGAGTGTGGGTGTGGGTGTGGGTGTGTGTGTGGGTGTGGGTGTGAGTGAGGGTGTGTGTGTGGGTGTGGGTGAGGGTGTGGGTGAGGGTGTGGGTGAGGGTGTGGGTGAGGGTGTGGGTGAGGGTGTGGGTGTGGGTATGAGTGTGGGTGTGAGTGAGGGTGTGAGTGAGGGTGTGAGTGTGGGTGTGAGTGAGGGTGTGGGTGTGGGTGAGGGTGTGGGTGTGGGAGAGGGTGTGGGTGTGGGTGAGGGTGTGGGTGTGGGTGAGGGTGTGAGTGTGGGTGTGAGTGTGAGTGTGGGTGTGAGTGTGGGTGTGAGTGTGGGTGTGGGTGTGGGTGTGTGTGTGGGTGTGGGTGTGAGTGTGGGTGAGGGTGTGGGTGAGGGTGTGGGTGTGGGAGAGGGTGTGGGTGTGGGTGTGGGTATGAGTGTGGGTGTGAGTGAGGGTGTGAGTGAGGGTGCGAGTGTGGGTGTGAGTGAGGGTGTGGGTGTGGGTGAGGGTGTGGGTGTGGGAGAGGGTGTGGGTGTGGGTGAGGGTGTGGGTGTGGGTGAGGGTGTGAGTGTGGGTGTGAGTGTGGGTGTGAGTGTGAGTGTGGGTGTGAGTGTGGGTGTGAGTGTGGGTGTGGGTGTGGGTGTGGGTGTGGGTGAGGATGTGAGTGAGTGAGAGTGTGGGTGTGGGTGTGAGTGGGTGTGGGTGTGGGTGAGGGTGTGGGTGAGGTGTGGGTGAGGGTCTGGGTGAGGGTGTGGGTGTGGGTGTGTGTGTGAGTGTGGGTGTGGTTGTCGGTGTGTGTGTGGGTGTGGGTGTGAGTGTGGGTGTGGGTGTGGGTGTGAGTGTGGGTGAGGGTGTGAGTGAGGGTGTGAGTGTGGGTGTGAGTGAGGGTGTGAGTGAGGGTGTGAGTGTGGGTGTGGGTGTGGGTGTGGGTGTGAGTGTGGGTGTGGGTGTGGGTGTGGGTGAGGATGTGGGTGTGGGTGAGGGTGTGAGTGTGGGTGTGAGTGTGGGTGTGAGTGTGAGTGTGGGTGTGAGTGTGGGTGTGAGTGTGGGTGTGGGTGTGGGTGTGGGTGTGTGTGTGGGTGTGGGTGTGGGTGTGGGTGAGGGTGTGAGTGTGGGTGAGGGTGTGAGTGTGGGTGAGGGTGTGAGTGTGGGTGTGAGTGTGGGTGTGAGTGTGGGTGTGAGTGTGAGTGTGGGTGTGGGTGTGGGTGTGGGTGTGGGTGAGGGTGTGAGTGTGGGTGAGGGTGTGAGTGTGGGTGAGGGTGTGAGTGTGGGTGTGAGTGTGGGTGTGAGTGTGGGTGTGGGTGTGAGTGTGGGTGTGAGTGTGGGTGTGAGTGTGAGTGTGGGTGTGAGTGTGGGTGTGAGTGTGGGTGTGGGTGTGGGTGTGGGTGTGGGTGTGTGTGTGGGTGTGGGTGAGGGTGTGAGTGTGGGTGAGGGTGTGAGTGTGGGTGTGGGTGTGAGTGTGGGTGTGGGTGAGGGTGAGGGTGTGAGTGTGGGTGTGGGTGTGAGTGTGGGTGTGAGTGAGGGTGAGGTTGTGAGTGTGGGTGAGGGTGTGGGTATGGGTGTGGGTGTGAGTGTGGGTGTGGGTGTGGGTGTGGGTGAGGGTGTGGGTGTGGGTGTGAGTGTGGGTGTGGTTGTGAGTGAGAGTGTGGGTGAGGGTGTGGGTGTGGGTGTGGCTGAGGGTGTGTGTGTGGGTGAGGGTGTGGGTGTGGGTGTGGGTGTGGGTATGGGTGTGGGTGTGGGTGTGTGTGAGGATGTGGGTGTGGGTGTGAGTGTGGGTGTGGGTGTGAGTGTGGGTGTGTGTGTGGGTGTGGGTGTGAGTGTGGGTGTGGGTGTGAGTGTGGGTGTGGGTGAGGGTGTGGGTGTGGGTGAGGGTGTGGGTGTGGGTGTGGGTGTGGGTATGGGTGTGGGTGTGGGTGTGTGTGAGGATGTGGGTGTGGGTGTGAGTGTGGGTGTGGGTGAGGGTGTGAGTGTGGGTGTGGGTGTGAGTGTGGGTGTGGGTGAGGGTGTGAGTGTGGGTGAGGGTGTGAGTGTGGGTGTGGGTGTGAGTGTGGGTGTGGGTGAGGGTGTGGGTGTGGGTGAGAGTGTGGGTGAGGGTGGGAGTGTGGGTGTGGTTGTGAGTGTGGGTGTGGCTGTGGGTGTGGGTGTGGGTGTGAGTGTGGGTGTGGGTGTGAGTGTGGGTGAGGGTGTGGGTGTGGGTGAGAGTGTGGGTGAGGGTGGGAGTGTGGGTGAGGGTGTGAGTGTGGTTGTGGGTGTGGGTGTGGGTGTGGGTGAGGGTGTGGGTGTGGGTGAGAGTGTGAGTGAGGGTGGGAGTGTGGGTGTGAGTGTGGGTGTGGGTGTGGGTGTGAGTGTGGGTGTGGGTGAGGGTGTGAGTGTGGGTGTGGGTGTGAGTGTGGGTGTGTGGGTGTGTGGGTGTGGGTGTGGGTGTGAGTGTGGGTGTGGGTGAGGGTGTGAGTGTGGGTGAGGGTGTGGGTGTGAGTGTGGGTGAGGGTGTGAGTGTGGGTGTGGGTGAGGGTGTGGGTGTGGGTGTGGGTGTGAGTGTGGGTGTGGGTGTGGGTGTGAGTGTGGGTGTGGGTGAGGGTGTGAGTGTGGGTGAGGGTGTGAGTGTGGGTGTGGGTGAGAGTGTGGGTGTGGGTGTGGGTGTGAGTGTGGGTGAGGGTGTGAGTGTGGGTGTGGGTGAGGGTGTGGGTGTGGGTGTGGGTGTGAGTGTGGGTGAGGGTGTGGGTGTGAGTGTGGGTGAGGGTGTGAGTGTGGGTGTGGGTGAGGGTGTGGGTGTGGGTGTGGGTGTGAGTGTGGGTGTGGGTGTGGGTGTGAGTGTGGGTGTGGGTGAGGGTGTGAGTGTGGGTGAGGGTGTGAGTGTGGGTGTGGGTGAGGGTGTGGGTGTAGGTGTGGGTGTGAGTGTGGGTGTGGGTGAGGGTGTGAGTGTGGGTGAGGGTGAGGGTGTGAGTGTGGGTGAGGGTGTGAGTGTGGGTGTGGGTGAGGGTGTGGGTGAGGGTGTGAGTGTGGGTGTGGGTGTGAGTGTGAGTGTGGGTGTGAGTGTGGGTGTGGGTGTGAGTGTGGGTGTGGGTGAGGGTGTGGGTGTGGGTGTGGGTGTGGGTGTGAGTGTGGGTGTGGGTGTGGGTGTGGGTGTGGGTGTGGGTGTGTGTGTGGGTGTGGGTGTGAGTGTGGGTGAGGGTGTGGGTGAGGGTGTGGGTGAGGGTGTGGGTGTGGGTATGAGTGTGGGTGTGAGTGAGGGTGTGAGTGAGGGTGTGAGTGTGGGTGTGGGTGTGGGTGAGGGTGTGGGTGTGAGTGTGGGTGTGGGTGTGGGTGAGGGTGTGGGTGTGGGAGAGGGAGTGGGTGTGGGTGAGGGTGTGGGTGTGGGTGAGAGTGTGAGTGTGGGTGTGATGTGTGTGAGGGTGTGTGTGGGTGTGGGTGAGGGTGTGAGTGAGTGAGAGTGTGGGTGTGGGTGTGAGTGGGTGTGGGTGTGGGTGAGGGTGTGGGTGAGGTGTGGGTGAGGGTCTGGGTGAGGGTGTGGGTGTGGGTGTGTGTGTGAGTGTGGGTGTGGGTGTGGGTGTGAGTGTGGGTGTGGTTGTCGGTGTGGGTGTGGGTGTGGGTGTGAGTGTGGGTGTGGGTGTGGGTGTGAGTGTGGGTGAGGGTGTGAGTGAGGGTGTGAGTGTGGGTGTGAGTGAGGGTGTGAGTGAGGGTGTGAGTGTGGGTGTGGGTGTGGGTGTGGGTGTGAGTGTGGGTGTGGGTGTGGGTGTGGGTGTGAGTGAGGGTGTGGGTGTGGGTGAGGGTGTGGGTGTGGGTGAGGGTGTGAGTGTGGGTGTGAGTGTGGGTGTGAGTGTGAGTGTGGGTGTGAGTGTGGGTGTGAGTGTGGGTGTGGGTGTGGGTGTGGGTGTGTGTGTGGGTGTGGGTGTGGGTGTGGGTGAGGGTGTGGGTGTGGGTGAGGGTGTGAGTGTGGGTGTGAGTGTGGGTGTGAGTGTGAGTGTGGGTGTGAGTGTGGGTGTGAGTGTGGGTGTGGGTGTGGGTGTGGGTGTGTGTGTGGGTGTGGGTGTGGGTGTGGGTGAGGGTGTGAGTGTGGGTGAGGGTGTGAGTGTGGGTGAGGGTGTGAGTGTGGGTGTGAGTGTGGGTGTGAGTGTGGGTGTGAGTGTGAGTGTGGGTGTGGGTGTGGGTGTGGGTGTGGGTGAGGGTGTGAGTGTGGGTGAGGGTGTGAGTGTGGGTGAGGGTGTGAGTGTGGGTGTGAGTGTGGGTGTGAGTGTGGGTGTGGGTGTGAGTGTGGGTGTGAGTGTGGGTGTGAGTGTGAGTGTGGGTGTGAGTGTGGGTGTGAGTGTGGGTGTGGGTGTGGGTGTGGGTGTGTGTGTGGGTGTGGGTGTGGGTGTGGGTGAGGGTGTGAGTGTGGGTGAGGGTGTGAGTGTGCGTGTGGGTGTGAGTGTGGGTGTGGGTGAGGGTGAGGGTGTGAGTGTGGGTGTGGGTGTGAGTGTGGGTGTGAGTGAGGGTGAGGTTGTGAGTGTGGGTGAGGGTGTGGGTGTGGGTGTGGGTGTGAGTGTGGGTGTGGGTGTGGGTGTGGGTGAGGGTGTGGGTGTGGGTGTGAGTGTGGGTGTGGTTGTGAGTGAGAGTGTGGGTGAGGGTGTGGGTGTGGGTGTGGCTGAGGGTGTGTGTGTGGGTGAGGGTGTGGGTGTGGGTGTGGGTGTGGGTATGGGTGTGGGTGTGGGTGTGGGTGTGAGTGTGGGTGTGGGTGTGAGTGTGGGTGTGGGTGAGGGTGTGGGTGTGGGTGAGGGTGTGGGTGTGGGTGTGGGTGTGTGTGAGGATGTGGGTGTGGGTGTGAGTGTGGGTGTGGGTGTGAGTGTGGGTGTGGGTGTGGGTGTGGGTGTGAGTGTGGGTGTGGGTGTGAGTGTGGGTGTGGGTGTGGGTGTGGGTGTGAGTGTGGGTGTGGGTATGGGTGTGGGTGTGGGTGTGGGTGTGGGTGTGTGTGAGGATGTGGGTGTGGGTGTGAGTGTGGGTGTGGGTGTGAGTGTGGGTGTGGGTGTGGGTGTGAGTGTGGGTGTGGGTGTGAGTGTGGGTGTGGGTGAGGGTGTGGGTGTGGGTGAGGGTGTGGGTGTGGGTGTGGGTGTGGGTATGGGTGTGGGTGTGGGTGTGTGTGAGGATGTGGGTGTGGGTGTGAGTGTGGGTGTGGGTGAGGGTGTGAGTGTGGGTGTGGGTGTGAGTGTGGGTGTGGGTGAGGGTGTGAGTGTGGGTGAGGGTGTGAGTGTGGGTGTGGGTGTGAGTGTGGGTGTGGGTGAGGGTGTGGGTGTGGGTGAGAGTGTGGGTGAGTGTGGGAGTGTGGGTGTGGGTGTGAGTGTGGGTGAGGGTGTGAGTGTGGGTGTGGGTGTGAGTGTGGGTGTGGGGTGAGGGTGTGGGTGTGGGTGAGAGTGTGGGTGAGTGTGGGAGTGTGGGTGTGGTTGTGAGAGTGGGTGTGGCTGTGGGTGTGGGTGAGGGTGTGAGTGTGGGTGTGGGTGAGGGTGTGGGTGTGGGTGAGAGTGTGGGTGAGGGTGGGAGTGTGGGTGTGGTTGTGAGTGTGGGTGTGGCTGTGGGTGTGGGTGTGGGTGTGAGTGTGGGTGTGGGTGTGAGTGTGGGTGAGGGTGTGGGTGTGGGTGAGAGTGTGGGTGAGGGTGGGAGTGTGGGTGAGGGTGTGAGTGTGTTTGTGGGTGTGGGTGTGGGTGTGGGTGAGGGTGTGGGTGTGGGTGAGAGTGTGGGTGAGGGTGGGAGTGTGGGTGTGAGTGTGGGTGTGGGTGTGGGTGTGAGTGTGGGTGTGGGTGAGGGTGTGAGTGTGGGTGTGGGTGTGAGTGTGGGTGTGTGGGTGTGTGGGTGTGGGTGTGGGTGTGAGCGTGGGTGTGGGTGAGGGTGTGAGTGTGGGTGAGGGTGTGGGTGTGAGTGTGGGTGAGGGTGTGAGTGTGGGTGTGGGTGAGGGTGTGGGTGTGGGTGTGGGTGTGAGTGTGGGTGTGGGTGTGGGTGTGAGTGTGGGTGTGGGTGAGGGTGTGAGTGTGGGTGAGGGTGTGAGTGTGGGTGTGGGTGAGGGTGTGGGTGTGGGTGTGGGTGTGGGTGTGAGTGTGGGTGAGGGTGTGGGTGTGAGTGTGGGTGAGGGTGTGAGTGTGGGTGTGGGTGAGGGTGTGGGTGTGGGTGTGGGTGTGAGTGTGGGTGTGGGTGTGGGTGTGAGTGTGGGTGTGGGTGAGGGTGTGAGTGTGGGTGAGGGTGTGAGTGTGGGTGTGGGTGAGGGTGTGGGTGTAGGTGTGGGTGTGAGTGTGGGTGTGGGTGAGGGTGTGAGTGTGGGTGAGGGTGAGGGTGTGAGTGTGGGTGAGGGTGTGAGTGTGGGTGTGGGTGAGGGTGTGGGTGAGGGTGTGAGTGTGGGTGTGGGTGTGAGTGTGAGTGTGGGTGTGGGTGTGGGTGTGGGTGTGGGTGAGGGTGTGAGTGTGGGTGAGGGTGTGAGTGTGGGTGTGGGTGAGGGTGTGGGTGTGGGTGAGGGTGTGGGTGTGGGTGTGGGTGTGAGTGTGGGTGTGGGTGTGGGTGTGGGTGTGGGCGTGGGTGAGGGTGTGAGTGTGAGTGTGGGTGAGGGTGTGGGTGTGGGTGTGGGTGAGGGTGAGGGTGTGAGTGTGGGTGAGGGTGTGAGTGTGGGTG
Organism: Chiloscyllium plagiosum; assembly: GCF_037043375.1. Lineage (NCBI taxonomy): Eukaryota > Metazoa > Chordata > Chondrichthyes > Orectolobiformes > Hemiscylliidae > Chiloscyllium > Chiloscyllium plagiosum. Next base: position 163,502,350 of record NW_028270141.1, on the reverse strand, counting down.
TGAGTGTGGGCGTGGGTGAGGGTGTGAGTGTGAGTGTGAGTGTGGGTGTGGGTGAGGGTGTGGGTGTGGGTGTGGGTGTGAGTGTGGGTGTGGGTGTGGTTGTGGGTGTGAGTGTGGGTGAGCGTGTGGGTGTGAGTGTGGGTGAGGGTGTGAGTGTGGGTGTGGGTGAGGGTGTGGGTGTGGGTGAGAGTGTGGGTGAGGGTGGGAGTGTGGGTGTGAGTGTGGGTGTGGGTGTGAGCGTGGGTTTGGGTGAGGGTGTGAGTGTGGGTGTGGGTGTGAGTGTGGGTGTGTGGGTGTGTGGGTGTGGGTGTGGGTGTGAGTGTGGGTGTGGGTGAGGGTGTGAGTGTGGGTGAGGGTGTGGGTGTGAGTGTGGGTGAGGGTGTGAGTGTGGGTGTGGGTGAGGGTGTGGGTGTGGGTGTGGGTGTGAGTGTGGGTGTGGGTGTGGGTGTGTGGGTGTGGGTGAGGGTGTGAGTGTGGGTGAGGGTGTGAGTGTGGGTGTGGGTGAGGGTGTGGGTGTGGGTGTGGGTGTGGGTGTGTGTGTGGGTGAGGGTGTGAGTGTGGGTGTGGGTGAGGGTGTGGGTGTGGGTGTGGGTGTGAGTGTGGGTGTGGGTGTGGGTGTGAGTGTGGGTGTGGGTGAGGGTGTGAGTGTGGGTGAGGGTGAGGGTGTGAGTGTGGGTGAGGGTGTGAGTGTGGGTGTGGGTGAGGGTGTGTGTGGGTGAGGGTGTGAGTGTGGGTGAGGGTGTGAGTGTGGGTGTGTGTGAGGGTGTGGGTGTGGGTGTGGGTGTGAGTGTAGGTGTGGGTGTGGGTGTGGGTGTGAGTGTGGGCGTGGGTGAGGGTGTGAGTGTGAGTGTGAGTGTGGGTGTGGGTATGGGAGTGGGTGTGGGTGTGGGTGTGGGTGTGGGTGTGGGTGTGAGTGTGGGGGTGGGTGTGGGTGTGAGTGTGAGTGTGGGTGTGGGAGTGGGTGTGGGTGTGGGTGTGAGTGTGGGTGTGGGTGTGGGTGTGAGTGTGGGTGTGGGTGTGGGTATGGGTGTGGGTGTGGGTGTGAGTGTGAGTGTGGGTGTGGGAGTGGGTGTGGGTGTGGGTGTGGGTGTGAGTGTGGGTGTGGGTGTGGGTATGGGTGTGGGTGTGAGCGTGGGTATGGTTGTGAGTGTGGGTGTGGGTGTGAGTGTGGGTGTGGGTGTGGGTGTGAGCGTGGGTGTGAGTGTGAGTGTGGGTGTGGGTGTGGGTGAGGGTGTGAGTGTGGTTGAGGGTGTGAGTGTGGGTGAGGGTGTGGGTGTGGGTGAGAGTGTGGGTGAGGGTGGGAGTGTGGGTGAGGGTGTGAGTGTGGTTGTGGGTGTGGGTGTGGGTGTGGGTGAGGGTGTGGGTGTGGGTGAGAGTGTGGGTGAGGGTGGGAGTGTGGGTGTGGTTGTGAGTGTGGGTGTGGCTGTGGGTGTGGGTGAGGGTGTGAGTGTGGGTGAGGGTGTGAGTGTGGGTGAGGGTGTGGGTGTGGGTGAGAGTGTGGGTGAGGGTGGGAGTGTGGGTGTGGTTGTGAGTATGGGTGTGGCTGTGGGTGTGGGTGTGGGTGTGAGTGTGGGTGTGGGTGTGAGTGTGGGTGAGGGTGTGAGTGTGGGTGTGGGTGAGGGTGTGGGTGTGGGTGTGGCTGTGGGTGTGGGTGTGGGTGTGAGTGTGGGTGAGGGTGTGAGTGTGGGTGTGGGTGTGGGTGTGGGTGAGGGTGTGGGTGTGGGTGTGAGTGTGGGTGTGGTTGTGACTGAGTGTGGGTGAGGGTGTGGGTGTGGGTGTGGCTGTGGGTGTGTGTGTGGGTGTGGGTGTGGGTGTGGGTGAGGGTGTGAGTGTGGGTGTGGGTGTGGGTGTGGGTGTGGGCGTGGGTGTGGGTGTGAGTGTGGGTGAGGGTGTGGGTGTGGGTGTGCGTGTGAGTGTGGGTGTGGGTGTGAGTGTGTGTGGGTGTGGGTGAGGGTGTGGGTGTGGGTGTGAGTGTGGGTGTGGTTGTGAGTGAGTGTGGGTGAGGGTGTGGGTGTGGGTGTGGCTGTGGGTGTGTGTGTGGGTGTGGGTGTGGGTGTGGGTGAGGGTGTGAGTGTGGGTGAGGGTGTGAGTGTGTGTGTGGGTGAGGGTGTGGGTGTGGGTGTGGGTGTGAGTGTGGGCGTGGGTGAGGGTGTGAGTGCGAGTGTGGGTGAGGGTGTGGGTGTGGGTGTGGGTGAGGGTGAGGGTGTGAGTGTGGGTGAGGGTGTGGGTGTGGGTGTGAGATTGGGCGTGGGTGAGGGTGTGAGTGTGAGTGTGAGTGTGGGTGTGGGTGAGGGTGTGGGTGTGGGTGTGGGTGTGAGTGTGGGTGTGGGTGTGGGTGTGGGTGTGAGTGTGGGTGAGGGTGTGGGTGTGGGTGTGGGTGTGAGTGTGGGTGTGGGTGAGGGTGTGAGTGTGGGTGAGGGTGTGAGTGTGGGTGTGGGTGTGGGTGTGGGTGTGGGTGTGAGTGTGGGTGTGGGTGAGGGTGTGGGTGTGGGTGTGGGTGTGAGTGTGGGTGTGGGTGAGGGTGTGAGTGTGGGTGAGGGTGTGAGTGTGGGTGTGGGTGAGGGTGTGAGTGTGGGTGAGGGTGTGAGTGTGGGTGAGGGTGTGAGTGTGGGTGTGGGTGAGGGTGTGGGTGTGGGTGAGGGTGTGAGTGTGGGTGAGGGTGTGGGTGTGAGCGTGGGTGTGTGTGTGGGTGTGGGTGTGAGTGTGGGTGAGGGTGTGAGTGTGGGTGTGGGTGAGGGTGTGGGTGTGGGTGTGGGTGTGAGTGTAGGTGTGGGTGAGGGTGAGGGTGTGAGTGTGGGTGAGGGTGTGGGTGTGGGTGTGGGTGTGAGTGTGGGCGTGGGTGAGGGTGTGAGTGTGAGTGTGAGTGTGGGTGTGGGTGTGGGTGTGGGTGTGAGTGTGGGTGAGGGTGTGGGTGTGGGTGTGGGTGTGAGTGTGGGTGTGGGTGTGGGTATGGGTGACGGTGTGAGTGTGGGTGTGGGTGTGAGTGTGGGTGTGGGTGTGAGTGTGGGTGAGGGTGTGGGTGTGAGTGAGAGTGTGAGTGTGGGTGTGGGTGTGAGTGAGAGTGTGAGTGTGGGTGTGGGTGTGAGTGTGGGTGTGGGTGTGGGTGTGAGTGTGGGTGTGGGTGAGGGTGAGGGTGTGAGTGTGGGTGCGGGTGTGGGTGTGGGTGTGGGTGTGAGTGTAAGTGGGAGTGTGGGTGTGGGTGTGGGTGAGGGTGTGGGTGTGGGTGAGGGTGTGAGTGTGGGTGTGGGTGTGAGTGTGGGTGTGGGTGTGGGTGTGAGTGTGGGTGTGAGTGTGGGTGTGAGTGTGGGTGTGAGTGTGGGTGTGGGTGTGGGTGTGGGTGTGAGTGTAGGTGTGGGTGAGGGTGAGGGTGTGAGTGTGGGTGAGGGTGTGGGTGTGGGTGAGGGTGTGAGTGTGGTTGAGGGTGTGAGTGTGGGTGAGGGTGTGGGTGTGGGTGAGAGTGTGGGTGAGGGTGGGAGTGTGGGTGAGGGTGTGAGTGTGGTTGTGGGTGTGGGTGTGGGTGTGGGTGAGGGTGTGGGTGTGGGTGAGAGTGTGGGTGAGGGTGGGAGTGTGGGTGTGGTTGTGAGTGTGGGTGTGGCTGTGGGTGTGGGTGAGGGTGTGAGTGTGGGTGAGGGTGTGAGTGTGGGTGAGGGTGTGGGTGTGAGTGAGAGTGTGAGTGTGGGTGTGGGTGTGAGTGAGAGTGTGAGTGTGGGTGTGGGTGTGAGTGTGGGTGTGGGTGTGGGTGTGAGTGTGGGTGTGGGTGAGGGTGAGGGTGTGAGTGTGGGTGTGAGTGTGGGTGTGGGTGTGAGTGTGAGTGTGGGTGTGGGTGAGGGTGTGGGTGTGGGTGTGGGTGTGAGTGTAAGTGGGAGTGTGGGTGTGGGTGTGGGTGAGGGTGTGGGTGTGGGTGAGGGTGTGAGTGTGGGTGTGGGTGTGAGTGTGGGTGTGGGTGTGGGTGTGAGTGTGGGTGTGAGTGTAAGTGGGAGTGTGGGTGTGGGTGTGGGTGAGGGTGTGGGTGTGGGTGAGGGTGTGAGTGTGGGTGTGGGTGTGAGTGTAAGTGGGAGTGTGGGTGTGGGTGTGGGTGAGGGTGTGGGTGTGGGTGAGGGTGTGAGTGTGGGTGTGGGTGTGGGTGTGGGTGTGGGTGCGGGTGTGGGTGTGGGTGTGGGTGTGGGTGTGGGTGTGGGTGTGGGTGTGGGTGTGGGTGTGAGTGTAAGTGGGAGTGTGGGTGTGGGTGTGGGTGAGGGTGTGGGTGTGGGTGAGGGTGTGAGTGTGGGTGTGGGTGTGAGTGTGGGTGTGGGTGTGGGTGTGAGTGTGGGTGTGAGTGTGGGTGTGAGTGTGGGTGTGAGTGTGGGTGTGGGTGTGGGTGTGGGTGTGAGTGTAGGTGTGGGTGAGGGTGAGGGTGTGAGTGTGGGTGAGGGTGTGGGTGTGGGTGAGGGTGTGAGTGTGGTTGAGGGTGTGAGTGTGGGTGAGGGTGTGGGTGTGGGTGAGAGTGTGGGTGAGGGTGGGAGTGTGGGTGAGGGTGTGAGTGTGGTTGTGGGTGTGGGTGTGGGTGTGGGTGAGGGTGTGGGTGTGGGTGAGAGTGTGGGTGAGGGTGGGAGTGTGGGTGTGGTTGTGAGTGTGGGTGTGGCTGTGGGTGTGGGTGAGGGTGTGAGTGTGGGTGAGGGTGTGAGTGTGGGTGAGGGTGTGGGTGTGGGTGAGAGTGTGGGTGAGGGTGGGAGTGTGGGTGTGGTTGTGAGTATGGGTGTGGCTGTGGGTGTGGGTGTGGGTGTGAGTGTGGGTGTGGGTGTGAGTGTGGGTGAGGGTGTGAGTGTGGGTGTGGGTGAGGGTGTGAGTGTGAGTGTGAGTGTGGGTGTGGGTGAGGGTGTGGGTGTGGGTGTGAGTGTGGGTGTGGTTGTGAGTGAGTGTGGGTGAGGGTGTGGGTGTGGGTGTGGCTGTGGGTGTGGGTGTGGGTGTGAGTGTGGGTGAGGGTGTGAGTGTGGGTGTGGGTGTGGGTGTGGGTGAGGGTGTGGGTGTGGGTGTGAGTGTGGGTGTGGTTGTGACTGAGTGTGGGTGAGGGTGTGGGTGTGGGTGTGGCTGTGGGTGTGTGTGTGTGTGTGGGTGTGGGTGTGGGTGAGGGTGTGAGTGTGGGTGTGGGTGTGGGTGTGGGTGTGGGCGTGGGTGTGGGTGTGAGTGTGGGTGAGGGTGTGGGTGTGGGTGTGGGTGTGAGTGTGGGTGTGGGTGAGGGTGTGAGTGTGAGTGTGTGTGGGTGTGGGTGAGGGTGTGGGTGTGGGTGTGAGTGTGGGTGTGGTTGTGAGTGAGTGTGGGTGAGGGTGTGGGTGTGGGTGTGGCTGTGGGTGTGTGTGTGGGTGTGGGTGTGGGTGTGGGTGAGGGTGTGAGTGTGGGTGAGGGTGTGAGTGTGTGTGTGGGTGAGGGTGTGGGTGTGGGTGTGGGTGTGAGTGTGGGCGTGGGCGAGGGTGTGAGTGCGAGTGTGGGTGAGGGTGTGGGTGTGGGTGTGGGTGAGGGTGAGGGTGTGAGTGTGGGTGAGGGTGTGGGTGTGGGTGTGAGATTGGGCGTGGGTGAGGGTGTGAGTGTGAGTGTGAGTGTGGGTGTGGGTGAGGGTGTGGGTGTGGGTGTGGGTGTGAGTGTGGGTGTGGGTGTGGGTGTGGGTGTGAGTGTGGGTGAGGGTGTGGGTGTGGGTGTGGGTGTGAGTGTGGGTGTGGGTGAGGGTGTGAGTGTGGGTGAGGGTGTGAGTGTGGGTGTGGGTGAGGGTGTGGGTGTGGGTGTGGGTGTGAGTGTGGGTGTGGGTGAGGGTGTGGGTGTGGGTGTGGGTGTGAGTGTGGGTGTGGGTGAGGGTGTGAGTGTGGGTGAGGGTGTGAGTGTGGGTGTGGGTGAGGGTGTGAGTGTGGGTGTGAGTGTGGGTGTGAGTGTGGGTGTGGGTGTGGGTGTGAGTGTGGGTGTGGGTGTGAGTGTGGGTGAGGGTGTGAGTGTGGGTGTGGGTGTGGGTGTGAGTGTGGGTGTGGGTGTGGGTGTGAGTGTGGGTGTGGGTGTGGGTGTGGGTGTAGGTGAGGGTGTGAGTGTGGGTGAGGGTGTGAGTGTGGGTGTGTGTGTGGGTGTGGGTGTGAGTGTGGGTGAGGGTGTGAGTGTGGGTGTGGGTGAGGGTGTGGGTGTGGGTGTGGGTGTGAGTGTAGGTGTGGGTGAGGGTGAGGGTGTGAGTGTGGGTGAGGGTGTGGGTGTGGGTGTGGGTGTGAGTGTGGGCGTGGGTGAGGGTGTGAGTGTGAGTGTGAGTGTGGGTGTGGGTGTGGGTGTGGGTGTGAGTGTGGGTGAGGGTGTGGGTGTGGGTGTGGGTCTGAGTGTGGGTGTGGGTGTGGGTATGGGTGACGGTGTGAGTGTGGGTGTGGGTGTGAGTGTGGGTGTGGGTGTGAGTGTGGGTGAGGGTGTGGGTGTGAGTGAGAGTGTGAGTGTGGGTGTGGGTGTGAGTGAGAGTGTGAGTGTGGGTGTGGGTGTGAGTGTGGGTGTGGGTGTGGGTGTGAGTGTGGGTGTGGGTGAGGGTGAGGGTGTGAGTGTGGGTGCGGGTGTGGGTGTGGGTGTGGGTGTGAGTGTAAGTGGGAGTGTGGGTGTGGGTGTGGGTGAGGGTGTGGGTGTGGGTGAGGGTGTGAGTGTGGGTGTGGGTGTGAGTGTGGGTGTGGGTGTGGGTGTGAGTGTGGGTGTGAGTGTGGGTGTGAGTGTGGGTGTGAGTGTGGGTGTGGGTGACGGTGTGAGTGTGGGTGTGGGTGTGAGTGTGGGTGTGGGTGAGGGTGTGAGTGTGGGTGAGGGTGTGAGTGTAGGTGAGGGTGTGAGTGTGGGTGTGGTTGTGAGTGTGGGTGTGGGTGTGAGTGTGGGTGAGGGTGTGAGTGTGGGTGAGGGTGTGAGTGTGGGTGTGGGTGAGGGTGTGAGTGTGGGTGTGGGTGAGGGTGTGAGTGTGGGTGAGGGTGTGAGTGTGGGTGAGGGTGTGAGTGTGGGTGTGGGTGAGGGTGTGAGTGTGGGTGTGGGTGAGGGTGTGAGTGTGGGTGAGGGTGTGAGTGTGGGTGTGGGTGTGAGTGTGGGTGAGGGTGTGAGTGTGGGTGAGGGTGTGAGTGTGGGTGTGGGTGAGGGTGTGAGTGTGGGTGTGGGTGAGGGTGTGGGTGTGGGTGTGGGTGTGAGTGTGGTTGTGGGTGTAGGTGTGGGTGAGGGTGTGTGTGGGTGTGGGTGAGGGTGTGAGTGTGGGTGTGGGTGTGGGTGAGGGTGTGGGTGTGGGTGAGTGAGAGTGTGGGTGTGGGTGAGGGTGTGGGTGAGGTGTGGGTGTGGGTGAGGGTGTGAGTGTGGGTGTGGGTGAGGGTGTGGGTGTGGGTGTGGGTGTGAGTGTGGTTGTGGGTGTAGGTGTGGGTGAGGGTGTGTGTGGGTGTGGGTGAGGGTGTTTGTGGGTGTGGGTGTGGGTGTGGGTGAGGGTGTGGGTGAGGGTCTGGGTGAGGGTGTGGGTGATGTGTGGGTGTGGGTGAGGATGTGGGTGTGGATGTGAGTGGGTGTGGGTGTAGGTGAGGGTGTGGGTGTGAGTGAGGATGTGGGTGTGAGTGAGGGTGTGGGTATGAGTGAGAGTATGGGTGTGGGTGTGAGTGTGGGTGAGGGTGTGGGTGTGGGTGAGAGTGTGGGTGAGGGTGGGAGTGTGGGTGAGGGTGTGAGTGTGGTTGTGGGTGTGGGTGTGGGTGTGGGTGAGGGTGTGGGTGTGGGTGAGAGTGTGGGTGAGTGTGGGAGTGTGGGTGTGGTTGTGAGTGTGGGTGTGGCTGTGGGTGTGGGTGAGGGTGTGAGTGTGGGTGAGGGTGTGAGTGTGGGTGAGGGTGTGGGTGTGGGTGAGAGTGTGGGTGAGGGTGGGAGTGTGGGTGTGGTTGTGAGCATGGGTGTGGCTGTGGGTGTGGGTGTGGGTGTGAGTGTGGGTGTGGGTGTGAGTGTGGGTGAGGGTGTGAGTGTGGGTGTGGGTGAGGGTGTGAGTGTGAGTGTGAGTGTGGGTGTGGGTGTGGGTGTGGGTGTGGCTGTGGGTGTGGGTGTGGGTGTGAGTGTGGGTGAGGGTGTGAGTGTGGGTGTGGGTGTGGGTGTGGGTGAGGGTGTGGGTGTGGGTGTGAGTGTGGGTGTGGTTGTGACTGAGTGTGGGTGAGGGTGTGGGTGTGGGTGTGGCTGTGGGTGTGTGTGTGGGTGTGGGTGTGGGTGTGGGTGAGGGTGTGAGTGTGGGTGTGGGTGTGGGTGTGGGTGTGGGCGTGGGTGTGGGTGTGAGTGTGGGTGAGGGTGTGGGTGTGGGTGTGGGTGTGTGTGTGGGTGTGGGTGAGGGTGTGAGTGTGAGTGTGTGTGGGTGTGGGTGAGGGTGTGGGTGTGGGTGTGAGTGTGGGTGTGGTTGTGAGTGAGTGTGGGTGAGGGTGTGGGTGTGGGTGTGGCTGTGGGTGTGTGTGTGGGTGTGGGTGTGGGTGTGGGTGAGGGTGTGAGTGTGGGTGAGGGTGTGAGTGTGTGTGTGGGTGAGGGTGTGGGTGTGGGTGTGGGTGTGAGTGTGGGCGTGGGTGAGGGTGTGAGTGCGAGTGTGGGTGTGGGTGTGGGTGTGGGTGAGGGTGAGGGTGTGAGTGTGGGTGAGGGTGTGGGTGTGGGTGTGAGATTGGGCGTGGGTGAGGGTGTGAGTGTGAGTGTGAGTGTGGGTGTGGGTGAGGGTGTGGGTGTGGGTGTGGGTGTGAGTGTGGGTGTGGGTGTGGGTGTGGGTGTGAGTGTGGGTGAGGGTGTGGGTGTGGGTGTGGGTGTGAGTGTGGGTGTGGGTGAGGGTGTGAGTGTGGGTGAGGGTGTGAGTGTGGGTGTGGGTGAGGGTGTGGGTGTGGGTGTGGGTGTGAGTGTGGGTGTGGGTGAGGGTGTGGGTGTGGGTGTGGGTGTGAGTGTGGGTGTGGGTGAGGGTGTGAGTGTGGGTGAGGGTGTGAGTGTGGGTGTGGGTGAGGGTGTGGGTGTGGGTGAGGGTGTGAGTGTGGGTGAGGGTGTGAGTGTGGGTGTGTGTGTGGGTGTGGGTGTGAGTGTGGGTGAGGGTGTGAGTGTGGGTGTGGGTGAGGGTGTGGGTGTGGGTGTGGGTGTGAGTGTAGGTGTGGGTGAGGGTGAGGGTGTGAGTGTGGGTGAGGGTGTGGGTGTGGGTGTGGGTGTGAGTGTGGGCGTGGGTGAGGGTGTGAGTGTGAGTGTGAGTGTGGGTGTGGGTGTGGGTGTGGGTGTGAGTGTGGGTGAGGGTGTGGGTGTGGGTGTGGGTGTGAGTGTGGGTGTGGGTGTGGGTATGGGTGACGGTGTGAGTGTGGGTGTGGGTGTGAGTGTGGGTGTGGGTGTGAGTGTGGGTGAGGGTGTTGGTGTGAGTGAGAGTGTGAGTGTGGGTGTGGGTGTGAGTGAGAGTGTGAGTGTGGGTGTGGGTGTGAGTGTGGGTGTGGGTGTGGGTGTGAGTGTGGGTGTGGGTGAGGGTGAGGGTGTGAGTGTGGGTGCGGGTGTGGGTGTGGGTTTGGGTGTGAGTGTAAGTGGGAGTGTGGGTGTGGGTGTGGGTGAGGGTGTGGGTGTGGGTGAGGGTGTGGGTGTGGGTGTGGGTGTGAGTGTAAGTGGGAGTGTGGGTGTGGGTGTGGGTGAGGGTGTGGGTGTGGGTGAGGGTGTGGGTGTGGGTGTGGGTGTGAGTGTGGGTGTGAGTGTGGGTGTGAGTGTGGGTGTGAGTGTGGGTGTGGGTGACGGTGTGAGTGTGGGTGTGGGTGTGAGTGTGGGTGTGGGTGAGGGTGTGAGTGTGGGTGAGGGTGTGAGTGTAGGTGAGGGTGTGAGTGTGGGTGTGGTTGTGAGTGTGGGTGTGGGTGTGAGTGTGGGTGAGGGTGTGAGTGTGGGTGAGGGTGTGAGTGTGGGTGTGGGTGAGGGTGTGAGTGTGGGTGTGGGTGAGGGTGTGAGTGTGGGTGAGGGTGTGAGTGTGGGTGAGGGTGTGAGTGTGGGTGTGGGTGAGGGTGTGAGTGTGGGTGTGGGTGAGGGTGTGAGTGTGGGTGAGGGTGTGAGTGTGGGTGTGGGTGTGAGTGTGGGTGAGGGTGTGAGTGTGGGTGAGGGTGTGAGTGTGGGTGTGGGTGAGGGTGTGAGTGTGGGTGTGGGTGAGGGTGTGGGTGTGGGTGTGGGTGTGAGTGTGGTTGTGGGTGTAGGTGTGGGTGAGGGTGTGTGTGGGTGTGGGTGAGGGTGTGAGTGTGGGTGTGGGTGTGGGTGAGGGTGTGGGTGTGGGTGAGTGAGAGTGTGGGTGTGGGTGAGGGTGTGGGTGAGGTGTGGGTGTGGGTGAGGGTGTGAGTGTGGGTGTGGGTGAGGGTGTGGGTGTGGGTGTGGGTGTGAGTGTGGTTGTGGGTGTAGGTGTGGGTGAGGGTGTGTGTGGGTGTGGGTGAGGGTGTTTGTGGGTGTGGGTGTGGGTGTGGGTGAGGGTGTGGGTGAGGGTCTGGGTGAGGGTGTGGGTGATGTGTGGGTGTGGGTGAGGATGTGGGTGTGGATGTGAGTGGGTGTGGGTGTAGGTGAGGGTGTGGGTGTGAGTGAGGATGTGGGTGTGAGTGAGGGTGTGGGTATGAGTGAGAGTATGGGTGTGGGTGTGAGTGTGGGTGAGGGTGTGGGTGTGGGTGAGAGTGTGGGTGAGGGTGGGAGTGTGGGTGAGGGTGTGAGTGTGGTTGTGGGTGTGGGTGTGGGTGTGGGTGAGGGTGTGGGTGTGGGTGAGAGTGTGGGTGAGGGTGGGAGTGTGGGTGTGGTTGTGAGTGTGGGTGTGGCTGTGGGTGTGGGTGAGGGTGTGAGTGTGGGTGAGGGTGTGAGTGTGGGTGAGGGTGTGGGTGTGGGTGAGAGTGTGGGTGAGGGTGGGAGTGTGGTTGTGGTTGTGAGCATGGGTGTGGCTGTGGGTGTGGGTGTGGGTGTGAGTGTGGGTGTGGGTGTGAGTGTGGGTGAGGGTGTGAGTGTGGGTGTGGGTGAGGGTGTGAGTGTGAGTGTGAGTGTGGGTGTGGGTGTGGGTGTGGGTGTGGCTGTGGGTGTGGGTGTGGGTGTGAGTGTGGGTGAGGGTGTGAGTGTGGGTGTGGGTGTGGGTGTGGGTGTGGGTGAGGGTGAGGGTGTGAGTGTGGGTGAGGGTGTGGGTGTGGGTGTGAGATTGGGCGTGGGTGAGGGTGTGAGTGTGAGTGTGAGTGTGGGTGTGGGTGAGGGTGTGGGTGTGGGTGTGGGTGTGAGTGTGGGTGTGGGTGTGGGTGTGGGTGTGAGTGTGGGTGAGGGTGTGGGTGTGGGTGTGGGTGTGAGTGTGGGTGTGGGTGAGGGTGTGAGTGTGGGTGAGGGTGTGAGTGTGGGTGTGGGTGAGGGTGTGGGTGTGGGTGTGGGTGTGAGTGTGGGTGTGGGTGAGGGTGTGGGTGTGGGTGTGGGTGTGAGTGTGGGTGTGGGTGAGGGTGTGAGTGTGGGTGAGGGTGTGAGTGTGGGTGTGGGTGAGGGTGTGGGTGTGGGTGAGGGTGTGAGTGTGGGTGAGGGTGTGAGTGTGGGTGTGTGTGTGGGTGTGGGTGTGAGTGTGGGTGAGGGTGTGAGTGTGGGTGTGGGTGAGGGTGTGGGTGTGGGTGTGGGTGTGAGTGTAGGTGTGGGTGAGGGTGAGGGTGTGAGTGTGGGTGAGGGTGTGGGTGTGGGTGTGGGTGTGAGTGTGGGCGTGGGTGAGGGTGTGAGTGTGAGTGTGAGTGTGGGTGTGGGTGTGGGTGTGGGTGTGAGTGTGGGTGAGGGTGTGGGTGTGGGTGTGGGTGTGAGTGTGGGTGTGGGTGTGGGTATGGGTGACGGTGTGAGTGTGGGTGTGGGTGTGAGTGTGGGTGTGGGTGTGAGTGTGGGTGAGGGTGTTGGTGTGAGTGAGAGTGTGAGTGTGGGTGTGGGTGTGAGTGAGAGTGTGAGTGTGGGTGTGGGTGTGAGTGTGGGTGTGGGTGTGGGTGTGAGTGTGGGTGTGGGTGAGGGTGAGGGTGTGAGTGTGGGTGCGGGTGTGGGTGTGGGTGTGGGTGTGAGTGTAAGTGGGAGTGTGGGTGTGGGTGTGGGTGAGGGTGTGGGTGTGGGTGAGGGTGTGGGTGTGGGTGTGGGTGTGAGTGTAAGTGGGAGTGTGGGTGTGGGTGTGGGTGAGGGTGTGGGTGTGGGTGAGGGTGTGGGTGTGGGTGTGGGTGTGAGTGTGGGTGTGAGTGTGGGTGTGAGTGTGGGTGTGAGTGTGGGTGTGGGTGACGGTGTGAGTGTGGGTGTGGGTGTGAGTGTGGGTGTGGGTGAGGGTGTGAGTGTGGGTGAGGGTGTGAGTGTAGGTGAGGGTGTGAGTGTGGGTGTGGTTGTGAGTGTGGGTGTGGGTGTGAGTGTGGGTGAGGGTGTGAGTGTGGGTGAGGGTGTGAGTGTGGGTGTGGGTGAGGGTGTGAGTGTGGGTGTGGGTGAGGGTGTGAGTGTGGGTGAGGGTGTGAGTGTGGGTGAGGGTGTGAGTGTGGGTGTGGGTGAGGGTGTGAGTGTGGGTGTGGGTGAGGGTGTGAGTGTGGGTGAGGGTGTGAGTGTGGGTGTGGGTGTGAGTGTGGGTGAGGGTGTGAGTGTGGGTGAGGGTGTGAGTGTGGGTGTGGGTGAGGGTGTGAGTGTGGGTGTGGGTGAGGGTGTGGGTGTGGGTGTGGGTGTGAGTGTGGTTGTGGGTGTAGGTGTGGGTGAGGGTGTGTGTGGGTGTGGGTGAGGGTGTGAGTGTGGGTGTGGGTGTGGGTGAGGGTGTGGGTGTGGGTGAGTGAGAGTGTGGGTGTGGGTGAGGGTGTGGGTGAGGTGTGGGTGTGGGTGAGGGTGTGAGTGTGGGTGTGGGTGAGGGTGTGGGTGTGGGTGTGGGTGTGAGTGTGGTTGTGGGTGTAGGTGTGGGTGAGGGTGTGTGTGGGTGTGGGTGAGGGTGTTTGTGGGTGTGGGTGTGGGTGTGGGTGAGGGTGTGGGTGAGGGTCTGGGTGAGGGTGTGGGTGATGTGTGGGTGTGGGTGAGGATGTGGGTGTGGATGTGAGTGGGTGTGGGTGTAGGTGAGGGTGTGGGTGTGAGTGAGGATGTGGGTGTGAGTGAGGGTGTGGGTATGAGTGAGAGTATGGGTGTGGGTGTGAGTGTGGGTGAGGGTGTGGGTGTGGGTGAGAGTGTGGGTGAGGGTGGGAGTGTGGGTGAGGGTGTGAGTGTGGTTGTGGGTGTGGGTGTGGGTGTGGGTGAGGGTGTGGGTGTGGGTGAGAGTGTGGGTGAGGGTGGGAGTGTGGGTGTGGTTGTGAGTGTGGGTGTGGCTGTGGGTGTGGGTGAGGGTGTGAGTGTGGGTGAGGGTGTGAGTGTGGGTGAGGGTGTGGGTGTGGGTGAGAGTGTGGGTGAGGGTGGGAGTGTGGTTGTGGTTGTGAGCATGGGTGTGGCTGTGGGTGTGGGTGTGGGTGTGAGTGTGGGTGTGGGTGTGAGTGTGGGTGAGGGTGTGAGTGTGGGTGTGGGTGAGGGTGTGAGTGTGAGTGTGAGTGTGGGTGTGGGTGTGGGTGTGGGTGTGGCTGTGGGTGTGGGTGTGGGTGTGAGTGTGGGTGAGGGTGTGAGTGTGGGTGTGGGTGTGGGTGTGGTGAGGGTGTGGGTGTGGGTGTGAGTGTGGGTGTGGTTGTGACTGAGTGTGGGTGAGGGTGTGGGTGTGGGTGTGGCTGTGGGTGTGTGTGTGGGTGTGGGTGTGGGTGTGGGTGAGGGTGTGAGTGTGGGTGTGGGTGTGGGTGTGGGTGTGGGCGTGGGTGTGGGTGTGAGTGTGGGTGAGGGTGTGGGTGTGGGTGTGGGTGTGTGTGTGGGTGTGGGTGAGGGTGTGAGTGTGATTGTGTGGGGTGTGGGTGAGGGTGTGGGTGTGGGTGTGAGTGTGGGTGTGGTTGTGAGTGAGTGTGGGTGAGGGTGTGGGTGTGGGTGTGGCTGTGGGTGTGTGTGTGGGTGTGGGTGTGGGTGTGGGTGAGGGTGTGAGTGTGGGTGAGGGTGTGAGTGTGTGTGTGGGTGAGGGTGTGGGTGTGGGTGTGGGTGTGAGTGTGGGCGTGGGTGAGGGTGTGAGTGCGAGTGTGGGTGTGGGTGTGGGTGTGGGTGAGGGTGAGGGTGTGAGTGTGGGTGAGGGTGTGGGTGTGGGTGTGAGATTGGGCGTGGGTGAGGGTGTGAGTGTGAGTGTGCGTGTGGGTGTGGGTGAGGGTGTGGGTGTGGGTGTGGGTGTGAGTGTGGGTGTGGGTGTGTGGTG